>NW_027468576.1:18688961-18698961 GCF_046254945.1 Alosa pseudoharengus | reverse complement strand
AACATCTCGGCTCGTTACGACAGCAGCAGCCTTACCCCTCGCACGCTTACTTCTCTAATGAAACACCACACCTTCATCTTCTCCTCAAATTACACACAGGTCTTCATCTCGGAACAGTCTCAACAAGTGTCCTTCTCAGTAAAGGCTCAAACATGCGGTATGTATGGGTAATGTACACCTTTATTTGCAGTTCATAGATTGCAGAATTTTAGTACAAGTTTAAATAAAGAACCTGGTTAGCGCTTCGGACTTGTTACCGGAGGGTTGCCGGTTCGAACCCCGACCAGTAGGAACGGCTGAAGTGCCCATGAGCAAGGCACCTAACCCCTCACTGCTCCCCGAGTGCCGCTGTAGCAGGCAGCTCACTGCGTCGGGATTAGTGTGTGCTTCACCTCACTGTGTGTTCACTGTGTGCTGAGTGTGTTTCACTAATTCACAGATTGGGATAAATACAGAGACCAAATTTCTCTCACTGGATCAAAAGAGTATATACACTTACTTTCTTCTACTTATACGTAAGATGTACTCGTGTAATTCTGGTTCTTGCATTGGCAACGCAAAGACTGAAGCTAATATTTTATGACTGACAATTTTGCAGCCTTAAAGGGTAACAAATTGTGCTCAACAGCCTGATCAAGCTGCGGCACAGTAAACACTCTCGCCCACAAATGGCTGCACTTTCGACACCTCCACGAGAGCAGTCACTTTCTACTTCCATCGGAGGTTGGAAAACAGAGCAGCTGCATAGCAATCCTTGATGAACCGTCCCTAATATCACCCCCAACCACCACCACCACTTCCACCCCTCTCTCTCCGCTGTAGGTGCCTGGCTTGTCAGGTTTCCTTGAGGGGAGCTCGGCTGGACTGTTCCGCTATTCCATTACAATCTCATTGCCACGGTGATGAGAGCTGACTGGAACAGCGAATAAATATAGCAAGCCGGGGCGGGGCGGGGGGGTGGAAGGAGGGTGGTGTGTGGGGGGTGGAGGGAGGGTGGTGTGGGGGAGGAAAGGGCCCAAACAGCAGTTTTCCTGGCAGCAGTGGCGGCGCAGCAGAGCCAGGTGAGGCTTTGCGGAGACAACACCAGCCAAAGGATTAATGGTCTCCGGGGACGCCAAGGTAAGCGCACAGCTCCTGTCTGACATCTTTGTACTTGTAAGAGCACACAAATTAGCCAGGCGATGCAGTGAATAATGGCCAAGGTGCAAACATCAGTCCTATTTAACAATGCATGCAAAGCACAGAGAAGAGAGAGGGAGAGAGAGAGAGAGAGAAGGAGCGGAAGATGGAGAGAGAGGAGAGGGAGATGGAGAGAGAGAGGAGCGGGAGATGGAGTGAGTTAAAAGAGGAGAGGAATAGAAGGGAAAGGGAAAATAAGAATAGAGGAGAGGGGTGCTCTTTTTTTGGGATTGCTGCCTTTGTTTGTGTGCAGCGGGTTTTGATGGGGAGGGTGCACACTCTGCACACTTAGATCACATTGTCTCTCTCTCTCTCACACACACACTTCTCTCTTCATCCCCCTCTCTCTGTTTTGCTTCTCTCTCATTGTCTCTCTCTCTCTCTGCTTGTCTCTTTCTCTCTTGCTTCTCTCTTCATCTCTCTCTCTCCCATATGCACAACTCTCTCCTCTCTCTCTCTCTCTCTTTTACACACACACACACACACACACACACACACAGGCACTGGCAGACCTCAGTGAAGGCAGGGGCACCTCCAGATGTTTGGTGCCCATAATTCCTCCGGTGCCCCACTAAACCCACCGGAGTGTGACAGAGTCTCCTGCTCGCGCCAAATGCCAGCGTTGGGCATGTGCCGTGTTCTGTGACGGCAACGTGTGTGATATGGGCGTGCCTCACCCCTCCACTCAGCCGGAAGGGTGACCCCCCCCCCCCCACCCAAAAAAAAACCGAGCAGATGGGTTTCCAGTGGAACTATTTTCTCCTGCTCTGCGAAAGCCCAATGAAGTCCTTCCAGCAGCTAGGTCAGCTGTTTGCAAAGACAGCTTCATTTGAAATGCCTCTCATGTAGAATGCGAGCTGATTTAACACTAGGTGTTTTAGATTCAGGGCCCGCTGGTTTGCTTTTTTCTCTCTCTCTCTCTCTCTTCTCTTCTGAAGAGGGTTCAGCCTTTTAAATTCCTTCAATTTAGACGCTACAAGATAAATGGCTACTAATACTTTAAATACCAGAGCAAGACCCGAATTAGAAGTTGGATAATCAAGATCTTTTCCAGGTAATCAACTGCTTCCACTTGAAAGGTCCCTCACTACCCCCCACATGCATGGAGTTTGAATAAATGGCATATCTGCAAAGGCAGAAAAGCATAACCTTACAGTACGTTTTTATTTTCCCCATGCCTTTATCTTGATTCTTTTTTTAAAACATCAAGAAAAAAGTTTATTTTTTAAAGAGATAACATCAAAATATAAGAACTGTACTGCAGAAGAGAGGGTCACACACATTTGAATGCTTTTATTTGGATCTGAAAGGCAAGCAAGGAAAACAAGATCCAAATACTCTGGGAAGAGTCATTAATAAGGTGACAGGTCTACATGGCTCACATGCTTTTACAGGTCCTTCCATTTATAATACTCAGCACATTAAGGATACAAACAAAACATCTCCGTCTCCATATTTGCATGTTCCCTATAGTGGCTGAAACAGAGCAGAATTTTGCAAGTCTTTTTGCCTCCTTTTTTACACACACACACACACACACACACACACACACACACTGACGTGTGGCAGGGCTGATGAGATCACACAAATACGTGATCGTGTGCAGTGGAGAACACGAGAAAAAAGCAGTGCTGACAAGATCACGTACATACACACACACACACACACACACACATTCTGCCGTGTGCAGTGGATGGACACTCAGCCCTGCACACTGCCTCTCTAATGACCACGAGGCCTGAATTCTCCCAGTCCCATGGGAGAACAGCTGCTGCCATCACCAGCCTTTCCCAGGGACTCTGAAGGGGATGGGGATGGAAAAGAGGATGGAGCTGGGGGTTGGGGCTGGGGATGGGGATGGAGATGACGAGGGGCTGGCCAGGGGCCTGGTCCAGCTGTGGGCTGTGCTGCGTTGTGCCAGCGCGCTGGCTAAGCCCACCGAAAAGCCCATCCAGCCAATTTACTCCCACAGAAATGCCAGGCTAGCTCTAATGGGGGCACCGGGGAGAGCCAACGGTAAGGTCCCCATGGAGACCAGGAGGCAGAACACTGAGGAAGGTGAGGCACCCTGGGAAGGTTTCTCTGGAGTTTCTCTCACTCTTGTTTTTTTTTATTTCTTTTTTTTTTCAGACGATGGTTTAAGTCCCTCTGAACCAATTTGTTTGAGTCCTCGCAAAAGTCCAAAAGTCCCCCCCCACACACACACACACACTCCCCTCTTCCTTTCCTCTCTTCCACACATAGCCCCTGGTTAGGCTTACCCTTTGGAGTGATTGCGAAGTCCATGGGAGGAAAATGTGAAAAAAGAAGCATGGTAGTAGAAATGAAATGGCCACACGGGTAGACAGGGCTACCATTGTTTCCCTGAGCAATCATTCCTGCCACGTCTCACCTTCCTGATAAGCAGAGTTCCTGCAGTCAAACTGTAGCCGAGTCCACACACACACACACACACACACACAGACACACACACTTTAATGCAGCTAATTTGTGCTACCCTGCAGACACTTTTACACCGTTTAAAAATGCACTTAGCATTCCAATGAAAGAGTTGATGGAGTGTCTCTCTCCGCTCCTAAGGTGGTCAGCGGTTATGGTATGTAATACATTGCATCCTGTGTACGGCACAGAGCGCTGGGTGCAGCCGTGCTGGGGATGAGCAGTGGCCACGAGGATGCAATTACTACTTGCAGCTAAGACACTCAGCTAAGGCAATCAGAAAGGTTAATGGAAGAAGAGATGTAATTACATAGATACTACTGCAGTCAGAACTCCTGTCAAGCTATTGTCTTATTTGCAAAAGTGTAAGTAGCAAATGAAAGCAAAACCCTAATTTCAGAAGCACTTGAGACGAAAGTGTCCCAGATGAAAAACATGCTCGTTTAATGAATTTAATGGCTTTAAGAAATGAATTCTTTCTAAGCGTTCTGACCAAATTTGCAGTAATTTTGCATGGTCTTACTTACTGTTCTAAATTTCATTGTGTGCCTTGAATGTGCCTCGACAGACAAATATGGGCATTTGTGTTAGCCTCAGTGCTCTCTGGCTTTGAGAAATGTGGGTTTCGGATGATGGCATATTAGCATTCAGCCGGCGAAGTGTGCTTTTTTCTCCAAGCAGAGTGTTTTCTGTGCGATTTCAGAGTGTCAAAACACTGCCCAAATACAAAGCCCTAAAAACGTGCCAGCCCAAAGAAAAACAAGAGAAAATCAATATGTGCACTCTGACAGTTACTGGACCCTCACCATATTCGGCCTTCTCATTTAGACTCGCAGGCAGAATATCTCGTTACCTGTTGCATCCAGTAAAATGGGGCAATTTGCTGGCTGTCAAGGGTAGGTATTTTCACAAAAGTCCTAGTAGAGGTTTGGTTGCTATAGAAGCAGCCTGGGCCCTCCCCCACTTTACCCCCCCCCCCCCCTCGCAGTGCGGCACACTCCCGTGTTAACACAGGCCCTCTGAGTGGCTCTTTGCGCGTGCCAATCTCGCGCTGGCACGGAGCACGGCCAAAATTTTTGGCTCGTCACAAGCCTGGCACCCCGATTCCAGCTGGTCTCTCCAGAGCCTGCCCATGCCTCCTGCTTCACAACACGTCAACGAGACCAGAGAGGGAAGGAGGCGAGAGAGAGAGCGAGAGAGTGAGGAGAGAGAGAGAGAGAGAGAGAAGAGGAGAGTAGGACAGTACTGAAGCACCTGAGAATCAATGCTGTATGAAGCATGGAGGAAGGAGCAATTTAACCAATTTGGATGTCAGTGTCAGTGTAACGCTTCTTTCCGTTCCCAATATTTGACTGTTCTGCCACTGTTGCATACTTAAGATGCATTGACTAGTATGCAAAGCAATACGCTAATGTCATTAAGTTTCCTATCAAAGTAAGACTTTCTGTATGTACTGTATGTAAAAATCACATCAATGTGTATTCTACTCTTTCTAAATTTCTGTGATTTAAATCCAGCCTGTCTTCCTCAAAGGCAATATAACCAACAGACCACATACAGCAATTGCCAAAGGTGCCTTTTATCAGATAAGCAGGGTCCAATTCATGTCCAATTTGTCAAATAATATATTATATTTATATATTTCAAAAATAAAAATGCTCCATGTCAGAGAAGTCTGAGAGGTACGCTGACAATTCTTATGAGTGACATGATGAATCTGCATGCGACTAGTTGACCTTATAGGGCTCTGTAAAGCGATGCCTCTGCTTTAAGTCATACTGCATGTCTCTGAAAGGTCGAGGGGGTGACCGGAGATGAGCAGGCAGCGCAGGTTGTTCAGGGTGGATCGGTCACATGCTGGCCCAGGGTCGCCCAGGTGGACAGCGGGGAGCCTCCCTAGAGCTACAGCTACCCTTTAGCAGCAGTGGAGCCAGAGAGAGAGAGAGAGAGAGAGAAAGAGAGAGAGAGAGAGTGAGAGAGAGCAAGAGAGAGATAGTGAGAGAGAGAGTGCGAGCAGGAGCGCTGTGGAGACGAGAGTAGTGCTGAATTCTAATGTCACATCATAGCACTAAGGAGAGGCCATGCTGCTTGTGTGTATGTACACACGCGTGTGTGTGTGTGCGTCTGCGGCAAGGGTGAAATATTGTGATCTGTGATTATTTCGACTTTCATATTTCATTAATGTCAACCTGATAGGGACGGAACGCAAACTGAGCACAGGAACTAAGAAGATCGGCTTTCCGCTTTCAAAGCCAGAGGGATTAAGTTTTTGATGTTTCCCCAGTTTGCGATCCATTTCCCAGATCGTGTTTATCTGGTATCTTCTTTTTTAGAGTGCACATGTTGACGAGCATTTACAATTCAATAAAGTGCGATATGGTGCGTGGACACGGCTCGATGGTGTGGAAGCGCCAGGAAACAGCCTGTTTGTCAACACGCGGTGCGATAAAGATGCCATCGCAAATGGGCTGCCACATCCTGCTAACGGGAGAGGGCCGGGCCAGGTCGGGCGCGGAGCGGAGCGGCGCTGCCGTGTGTCAGTCCTGTTTGCCAAGACGCACCTGCTCCCAGCCCTGCAGAGCTTACTGTAGGATCGAGGAGAGAAAGAGAGCGAGAGAGAGAGAGAGAGAGAGAGAGAGAATTAGAGAGAGAATGGGGGGGGGGGGGGGGTTGGACAGAATAATCATGACCCTTCCCCAGTGTTTACTCTCCTTTAATGGAATCAGAGGTACAAATATAATCCTGTTTCATTGCCGTGCGAGGATCCCATTTCTTCAGATTAATAATTCAGATTGTGAAAACGTGGATGGCCCAGGAATAGCTTTTCTAAAATAAAGAATTAAAATAAAAAAAAGAGGGGAGAGGAGAGGAGAGGAGCGACACAGTGTGGTGCGACACGTGCGCCGACGGCAGCCAAGGGGACTGACATCAGACTTGGGCCGCTGAGTCTTGGCAGGAATCCTCCACAGAGCCAGGAACCAGAGCACTTCCTATTAGCGCCGCTTTTAAGCCATCATTACCAAGCCCTACAACAGCCTGCCTGCCTGCCAGCCAGCCAAGCAGCCGTCCGGCCAGCGGACCAGCAAGCGAGCGAGTCGACGAGTGGACGACTGATCTGTCTGATTAATCGAGCCCTCCGCATGTCCTGTGCAGGTTTCGACACGGCGCTTGTCTGTCAGTAACCAGCGCAGCACGCTGGTCTCTGCTGTTGGACCGCTCTCGTTAGGCAGCCACAGATGAGAGCGTTCAAGAGCGTGATTCCCCACGAAGGAGACGAGACGGGGGTTCCAATGAGGCCCAAGGTCCCGTTTTCACCCAGAACACTCAGAACCAATCCCAGTTGCCCACATATTAGCAGCAGCAGCAGCAGCAGTAGCGCTAAAGTCAGGTCCTAAATGTACCCTCCCAAAAGCATATTTTGCTGTTCCCTCATTCCTCACCAGCATTAATAGGAGGCACATGTCCATGACTACGAGTAAGTTTTCCTCTCTTTTTCTATTTTCCCCCCTCTTTTGTCTGTGCAACAGCTTGAGAGAAAATCTTGTCTGTACTATTTTTCTAAATCTCCAGTGAGAACACAATACTATTGACTGCTGCATGTTTAAAGTGCACCGCATGGACAAGCATGGACAGGCCTATTTGCCTCTCCCGAGTGCAAAAATCAATACGATAAAAAAACATTTTTGGTCAATGTCATCTATTCGGACATAACGTCAGCCGCAAGAGAATATTCTCCCTCCCCATTAAGAGAGAACAGGAGGCGAGCAAACTCAAACGTAGTCCTGGGTGGCCGTGCACAGTATACCCAAAATACATGCATGAGTTAAATATCTAAAGTATTAAAAGTGTCACTTCAAAGGAACATTTAGGAACATTCTCCTGAGAAATATTTTGTTTAAAAAACATATATGACTGTTCTTTTTGAAAAAGATATATAATAAGAAAAAGTAAATATATAAATGTAGAGAAAGAGGAACACACACACACACATGCACGCACACACACACACGCACACACACATAGACACTCACATACACCCACACACATTTTACATGCACATCCACCAAGGACATTTCTTTCTTGCTTCTGGTGCACTCACTCAGAGGGGGGTGGGAGGTGCGTGCGTGCGTGTGTGTGAGTGTGTGTGCATGTGTGTGTTTGTGTGTGTCGGGGGGTGGGGGGTGGGGGGGTCAGCAGGTACGGGAAGGGGGGCGGCTGTCTGTGATTTTTTGCTGCCGATCACGTTTGTCCGGCGCTGGCCGGCTCGGCCGACGGGCGCCTTCCTTTTCATGACGGCTCATCTCCGTTATTGGTCCGAGCCGAGGGCCGGGGACTCGGCTTTCGGGGAAAGCTAATCTGGACTGAGGAGCCGCGGCCGCTCTGATCTCTCCAATAAGTCCCTGTGCCATCAAAGTGCTCTTTGAAGTTTATGTTCTATAAAATTGGTTCAGGTGTCAGGTCAGAGTTCCTGCAGCCAAAGGCAGGGCAGCCATTTGAAGCACGCCGCCTTTGTATTCTTAGCAGGGCCCTTCATGTTTATTGCAAAGAGGCAATCAGTGCGTCCCGTGTTTCGGGCTTTGGGCTGCGCGCCCAAGATGTGAAGTGTCTCGGGGATACGCTTATTAACTTCTTTGTGCTGAAAGCCATTCAGAGATCACCTCTGACACCACTGAGGATGTAGCAGCACGCCTGATATACCCATCAAGCCGCGTTGCAAAAAAGTGTGTGCGTAATGTTTGTGTGTGTTTGTGTGTGTGTGTGTGTGTGTGTGTGTAGGGTGGGGTTGGGGGGGGGGGGGTGAACGGAGGGAGGGGAGAGAAACACACACATTTGGATATGCTCAAGTGCGCCAAGGACAAAACTGTCAGTGCAGAAAGGGGAGGGGGGAGAAAAATCAACAGCCCAGACTGCTGCTGGTACTAATGAATCCACAGATACTCCGACAGGAGCTCTCGAGCGGGTCCAGCCCACATCTTGGCCAGATGCGGCCCCCAGCTCGGCGCATGCAAACACAGGGGTTATTAATGCTAATGCACTGTGTGTTCCTTCATGCACCGCGCCAAAGGTTACAGATACTCCGGCTACACCGTTTTTACAGTGCGGGAACGAGTGCTTCTCTCTCCATTAGCTGTGCAGCCATTTGACTGCCGGCTGGGTAATCATCGGCCTCCTGCTCTGGACGTGATCACAGCCGGGGCTGGTGCTGTCAGCCGGGGCCTGGACCCGTTACCGCAACCGCGCCTGCCAAGGCTACTGAGATCCGGGCCTCATTTAAAAAACCTCTCCACCATAGTGTCCACTTAACCAGTATGCACACACACACACACACACACACACACACACACACACACACACACACACACACTAATGGGGTATTGCACACCCTGAGTCTTCCATATACCCCTGTGATCTTCCAAGGTCTTATGTCCACCTTGTGCAGGCATTTTGTAAGGGCTATCATAGCTAGCCTGAATCTAGTACCTGTTAGTGTCCTAACTAGGACCTCCAAAGATGGAGGAAGAATGGACGAGAAATAAAGAGCAATGCTCTGCAGTGGGAGTGCTGTTCGAATCTCACTTGCTTGTGGTGGAGATTCACGAGAGGGGATGATTTCAGGCACAGGGACATTCCCTTCTTTTCTGAGCAATATCAGCCTCTGATGCGTCCTAAGAGAAAGGTCACTGGCCAGGAAGTGAAGGTGGACAGAAGGAACGACTTCAGGTCGGCTAGCTCTTTTCTATTTGGCACAATGCCCGCACACAAATGGACTTCCTGTCTCTCTCCGAAACCCACCCCCCCATCCCAAATGCAGCCTTTCTGAAAAATCCATTAGGCTCATAATGTGCACATTTTTAAGCGTTTGTCAAAAGATTCCGGACATATCTGCTCTGGCATTTCATTTTCTTGAGATGCTTGATGATCCTTTTTATTCAGCCCGAAAGATTTCTCTTTTTTTCCTGTCCCCACAAAAAAAAGGAAATAATATTGTGGCGAACTAATATTACGCGCACGTAAGAGAAGGAGGGAAAGAGGAAGTGCATGCATTGTGAAGCGCTCTTTCAGTAGGATTAGATAGCCTTGGCAGATACACTTAGATTGGTTGGTGCAATATCCTGAGGTGGAAAGAGCCCTTATGTGCCTCCTCCCGTCCTTCAATCTATTTCATCTCTCTCTCTCTCTTACCCTCTTTCCCTCTCTCTGCATCTTCCTCTCTCTCTCTCTCTCTCTTCTATCTCTTTCTCTCTATCATCGTCTGCAACCACTGTCTGAAGCCAGTAAAATTACAAGGTCATTTTGCCTTCATTTTATTTGGATCTTACAGGGAGAGAGCCAATGGAAATGGAAATGATTGCAAACAAACCTATTCTGCTTCGTAGTGGTA
>NW_027468576.1:18658961-18681461 GCF_046254945.1 Alosa pseudoharengus | reverse complement strand
GTCTGTGTATGTGTGTGCATTCTTGTCACATACTTCAGCACACACACTCATGCACACACACAGCAGAGCTATGAAGGTTTAAACAAGCTGTGCTTAAATAGAATATGCTGCAGAGCAGACACATAATTAACATTCCACACGTGAGTTCCCAGGTTTTGACACTGTTACTGTGGAGCTGAAGGAAGGCCAGCAGAAGAGGAAGGCAATGGAGGAGTCATCCACCTTCTCTGTGACACCATGGGCTAACGCAGCACCGAACATCAAGGTGGGGGTGAGTGGAATGTGTGTGTGTGTGTGTGTGTGTGTGTGTGTGTGTGTCTGTGGGGGTGGGGGGTGGGAGGGGGGTGGTTGGGGTGTTATCGGAGCTCTCCTGAAACCGTTAAAGTCATGGCGGTGTTTGATTGCTCCTGCGGTGGCGATCCGAGCTGTTCATTTAAGATGATGGGCGTCGCTGAGGCCTGCTCCAGCACTCATTCCATCCTCATCCCCCACCGGGGGCCAACGGTGGACAGACAATAATGGGGGGTCTGGGTGGACGAAGCGTGTGTGTGTGTGTGTGTGTGTGTGTGTGTGGGGGGGGGGGGGGGTGGACCAGGAGGGCAGGTGGAAAGGGGTCTGTGGCCGGCCAAGGGGAGCCTGGGGAGCTCTAAAAGCCGGGTGCGCTGGTAGCAAGGTAAAAAGACAGCTGAGTGTCATTGTTAATGCGAACACACACCAGCACAATGGCAAAATCAATGGGGCTTTATGGAGCATCAATCTTAGCCCGCACAAGACCCACCGGCCTCCTCACTTTGACTGTTTCTGGGGGGCTCAGGACCGGCCTGGACAACACAAGCCAGTGAGCGAGAGGAGAGAGAGTGAGAGTGAGAGAGAGAGAGAGAGAGAGAGAGAGAGAGAGAGAGAGAGAGAGATAGTGATCTTTTTTAGGCCTTTTTATGTCCGTCTCTGGGGATGGTGAGTAGAGAGGGTGAGGATGTGTGTGTGTGTGTGTGTGTGTGTGTGTGTGTGTGTGTGTGTGTGTGGTGTCAGTCCTTTGAAGATTGCATTGTTTGACAGTGGGCCAAGTTGAGAGCAATCCTAATGCTTGTGAATGCAGAGGGCTGCCAGGTGAGCTGCGCAGCAGAAGTGGGACAGCAGCTGTGCTGGGCAGGGCTGGACTTGACACTCCTCTCTCTCTCTCTCTCCCTCCCTCTCTCTCCCTCCCTCTCTCTCTCTCACTACTGGTGTGACGCTTGGGCCAAACAAACCCTCCCTCAAGTGGGCTTTAGTGTGTTTCCAGTGCACACGCATGGACGCACACATACACACTCTCTCTCTCACACACACACACACACACACATACACACACAGTCACACTGACATGCTGAGAGGCTCTCTCTTTTTCTCTCAAACACTCAGACACACACAGATACACACACACACACCCGTTCACGCTCACAAAGAAGCCCCCGAGAAGAATATGCGAAAGGACGCAGTCACTTCCTATAAGCCCATGCATGCAAACACATCCCAGGTGCACAAGGGACCGGCAAAGAGCCACAAAAGCTCCTCTCAGGGCCAGATTGAAGAGGAGCTCTTGGCATAGGCCGCCCACTCATCAACCACGTCCACCCCTCCTCCTCTCTCCATCCATCTACTTGTGCACTGCTTCGGATGACACACACCTACGTTTGACCAAACATGGCATTTGGGGATTAAGGGTAGTGTGTATGTGTGTGTGTGTTTCTGTGTGTGTGTGTGTGTGTGTGTGTGTGTGTGTGTGTGTGTGTGTGTGTGTGTCTGTCTCTCTCTCTCTCTGTGTGTGTGTGTGTGTGTGTGTGTGTGTGTGTGTGTGTGTGTGTGTGTGAGTGTGGAGTGTGTGTGTGTGTAGGATGGTGTCAGGGGCCTGAGGCTCCTGTCCCAATCTCCTGGCTAATTAGTTTTTAATTTACAGTGCTGGAGCAATGTGCTTGGCAGTGGGAGCAAGGTGAGACAGGCAGCAGAAGCCACTTCCTCTACACTCAGGAACGCCGCATCCTCTTAATTAAAATGAATACGAGTAGCATCCATCACACACACACACACACACACACACACACACACACACACACACACACACACACACACACACACACACACACACATATCTATACACATACTGGGCATGAGCCAGAGGTAGAAAGGGGGTTAGGGAGAGATAAAGAGTGAGAGAGGGAGTAACAAGGAAGGGATATAGAAAAAATACAAAGTGAGAGAGCAGCAGAGAGAGGTGTGTGTCTGTGGGGTGGGGGGGGGGGCAGAGATGGCAGGATAAGAGAAAGATAAAAAGGAGTGACGAAGAGCAGACAACTACCTCCACGGCTCTCGCTGTCTGCCGGCTTCACCTGGATGGGACGAGTCATCTGGGGAAGACAAGAAAGAGGGAGAGAGAGAGAGAGAGAGAAAGGTTAGTATTGGTGTGCCAGTCACACACACACTCACACACAAACTTATATACACACACAACTGTCGCCACCTCGGTGATGGAACAAGCTTGAAGTGTCAGACACCTCGCCCACGCAAACAGCTGGCAAGCAGATGCTGATCAAGCCCGCCACACGAAAAGATCACCACGAGAGAGACGAAGTCGTGCAGCCACACACAGAGCAAAACAAACACATATGAACACATAACCAAACAACAGGAATACTCTCTGCTTTTTACAGTCCAGGAAATCGAGACTTTTTTTAATACTTGTTTTGTTTACTTGTTTTTCTTTCTCTATTTTTTATTTTTTTTAGACTTTCTGTATTTGATTCTTTCCTGTTTATGTTTGTGTATTTTAGAAAGTGGCAGGTTCAGGGGTGCACAGGAGAAATGCCGGCGCAATAAAAGTGGAGGGAGCCGCAGGGGGAGAGGGATCAATGCAGCCCTATTGATCCCTGGCCCTCTCGGCCGCGCACACAGTCTGCTGGGGAAGGATTCTGTGGTTTGGAGGCTCACAGTAATCCACTAGAACCTGATAAGAATGGCATTTGTTGGATTAGATGCTTCTGTCATCGCTGTCTTTGTGGCGTGTGTTTTGCAAAGCTCCCCCTCTCTCTCTCTCTTTTTCTCTCTCTCTATCTCTCTAGCTCCTTCTGTTTATATATTTTTTTCCATTACCCTTGTTAGGGTTGAACAGTTTTGCTCGTTTTTGAATTCTTTAAAAAAAAAAAAAAAAACTTTACCAAAAATTCCCGACGCACAACCCCCCCCCCCTCGCTTCATTCTCACTGTAGGCCTACTGAGGTGATAAGTAAGGGTGACTTTGGAAAGAGGTCAAACGGGTTTGCAAAGATAAATTCTGGGCAAAAACTATCAGGATATCAGTAGGATTTCAATCCACTCTCGAAAATGAATAAACGGCTTTTGGCGGCCCTGTTTGTTGAGTTGTGGGTGGAGGGACCAAAAACATGTGCAAAAAATAAAAAGTAAAACATCCCCCTTCTGGACCTTGCTTTTAAAGACTGGTCTTTTTTGTTTTCTCAATAAAACAACAACAAAAACAAAAAAACACAACGAGTCCCCCCAGTGTCACAGCAGCCCAAGCACTTGAATGATATATATTAGGCTTGATCGGATGCAGTTTGTGTAGAAAGATCACCAAGACATGCAAAGCAATCATGTCTCCTTCCTTCCTGCTACTCTGAGCCATCTGCAACTAAGAATTAAGCACCATTTTACTGCCAACAAAGCATGGCTTTAGAACGCACAGCCAAGCCAAAGCATCTGAAAAATGTTCAAGAGATTCAGGATCAACATTTTTTGGTCCCCGTCTTTTTTTTCTTCTTCCCTCCACAATGTCAACATATTTTTTTTTACTGTCCAATTCTGGAGCGGAGCTTAAAAAGGTCAGATTTAAAGACAGGGCAGTGCCATAAAAGCATGACTTGTTCAAGGAGAAACACCATAATGGGATTTTAAAACGTCTTAATAACATGCTGATATATGGGGGGAACGCCAGGGCCAGATTCATTAAGTGCTAAACGTATCCATTTTCACCTTGAGGAATGGAGCAACCTTCCTCTCAGGAATTATTCCATAAATTTGTCCATCGTAAATAATAACTATCCCAGCAGTTCGTCTTTGCGAGGGGAAAAAAGGCAAGATGTTATGCTTTTGAAGGTCGAGGTTCAGACCCATGTTTTCACCATGCTTTCCAGAGCCTATGGTTTCTCAAGAAGCGAGGGTAGCAGCTACTTCGTGACAAAGCAAATTCTAGAGCCTTCCATCATTTCGATGTTTTGTTTTGTTTTTTACACGGTCCTAGTGTTTCACAGTATAACTCAACAAGCCCAGGTCTTTCAGAGGAGAATGATCCATAGCCTTCTGAGAAATATTCTACTCAAACAAACCATTTTGCCTCAAATATTTATGGGACTGTCAAACTGTATTCACGTCAGGAAGAGCAAGAGGCGGCAAGAGTCTGAAATTTGTTGCGTCGCACATGCAATGCCACTGACACTGAGAAATGGAAATGTGGCGACCCTTATGCCATCAGTGTCATTTCGAGGAATATTTACAGGGTTTCCACCTCCTGAGCTAACTCTACACACCTTAATACCACAAAGATGCAAACACATCTTCATGGTGTTTGTTATTGCCGGGTTTATATACCGTATAGCACATGTGTGAAAATACATCTCACATTAAACAAGTAACCAGTCAGCTGAGAAGGTATGGCCAGTGTAATGGACCAGTCATTTTCCTGAAAGTAAAGCATTTTCTCTACAGGTCTGGGTCTGTTTATTAGGCTAAATTGCTTCCTGTTTTTGGGAGATATAACCACTGTGCAAATGCACACATGAAGTGTAGTCACGAGCACATCCACACACCTACAAACACATAAACACACAGACACACACACACACACACACACACACACACACACACACACAAACACACATGCACACCCACATGCTCACTGAATAAACAAAGAATACAATTAATGAACTCATGCCGTTGTCAGGGAAACCATTCATTTTGCCGTGCTCCTTGGAGAGTTTTCTAGGGTGTTCTTTTTTTCTCTCTTTTTTTCCCTTTCGCTTCTGCTTCCCTTTGTGAGTCACTGTTCAAAACCTTCCTCGCACATATGATAAAAAGGTAGCTAGAGAAAAGGAAGGCTTTTTATTCTGCATTCGGTTACAAAATAACAAAACACAGTTTAATTGCGAAGCTGTCTGAGCATTCAGTGTTCATTTTAAAAAAAGCTATTTTAAATTTAGTCATAGTTGAAGTCTATTAGATGAAAATACAAATGATTTTAGTGGCATTTAGTGAATTAAAACACTCTTTCAATTTAGTCTGTTTTTAGTTTTGTTTAGTCTGTATGGATAACTGGAGGAGAGAAAGAGTGAGAGGAAAGAATGGAGAAAGAGAGAGCATGTGAGAGGGAGACAGAGAAGGAGAGAGCACAGTAGAAGAAAGGAAAAAGAGAATGAAAGAGCGAGAAGGAGAGCATGAGCGATGGAGGGAGATAGAGAGAGAGAGAGAGAGAAAGAGAGAGAACATAAGAGATGGAGCAAGAGAGAAAGAAAGAGAGGGAGAGAAAAAGAGCATGAGAGAGGAGAAAGTACATGAAAGAGAAAGAGAGCATGAGAAAAGGAGAGAGAGAGAGAGAGAGAGAGAGAGAGAGAGAGAGAGAGAGAGAGAAGGAGAGCTGCCTAGCTGCCTGCAGCTGCCAGATAAGATTGCCTTGGCGCTGAGTGGCATGTCCACAGCCCCGACTCCACCCTAATGTTTCTCACCGACAGCAGGCTGACGGTGTCAGGCAGGAGAAAATGCATACATATACATTTTTAACACGCGCGCGCTGACAGTCACAGCGCACCCCAAGACACCGCCACACTCTCATCTCTTATTTGCTTACAGTGTAATAATTAATATGCCTGTCTCTGAATAGCAACACGCTATAGCTGAATCATCTCACAGATATATCACGCTGGCTTGCCGAGCCTTTGAATGTAAATCACAGTTTTTCCATCTAGCACGGATGCTTTTTGAATGCAATGCATAACTCCCCCCGACACACACACACACACACACACACACACACACACCTCATCCCTATCCTCAGCTTATTTTCTGGGAGGATCTTTTTTTTCCTCCCTGGCTGTGTACGTCTCATTGTGTTTAAATGCCGGCAGATCTTGATAATCTCATTGTTTACGTTCAGAGTGTCTCCCACACCTGGGCTATTTGAATGGTTGTAAACAGCTTAGGAGGGAGAGAATGCATGACATCAATTTTCAAAAAAAAGTAGGGGCACCAGCAGCTCCTCGCTCTCGCTCTTGCTCTCTCTCTCTCTCTCTCTCTCCCGCTCTCTCTCTCTCTCTCTCTCTCTCTCCCGCTCTCTCTCTCTCTCTCCCCCCACCCCGTCATGAGGTTTGATTATGCACCGATGGGCCCCGGTGGATGGGAGGCGCGGAGCGAGGAGAGGCGAACGGCGACGATGCGCATTACGCCGCGGCTGACACTGCGGCTGCTGTGAACGGTGAGAGGGGGCGCCGCTGTAAGACAAAGGCAGGCTTCCGCCAATAAATAACAGCCAATCTCTCCCGCAACGCAGAGAAGCGGCCCCAAATATAAACATTTATAATATCAGCAGGAGAGGAGCATGTGGGATTTATTTTTTAATAACAATAAAAAAAGCACTTCCCATAAAGTAAACATCGTGTGTTTGAGTTGAGGCTTTTTAAGCAACATCAGACAAATTCCCGATGGCTTTTCTAATCCCCTGTCACCTGGATACACAGCCTCAACACTCTCCTTTGCTATGGTTACATTAATGTATTGACGATGCCTCAGGTTAGATCCAGCAGTGTGTGCAGTGTGTAGCTGTATCTCAGTGCAGGCCGACCCCAGCATGACCTCTACACTCTTCATAGTGTCACTGCATTGTCTCAGCTGCTGGAAATGTTGACATTTAGGCGCCTTCATCATCACTGGCTGTAACCCAATGACAATTGGCACATATACACTATATTTTCCATTATTGTAAAATTCCCCCGCCCCCATCATATGATAACAAAGCTGTGTGCTCAGTGTGAATGCAAACAAAAAAAGAGCTGTGCAGTTCATGAGTTAAATGTGAAATAACAGACTATCCCCAGATCATTAATACACATTACCGGGCCATCAGAGCCCAATCTCCTCCTGGTCCTCCTAATAGGCAAATAAACACCTTTTGACTGGAGCATCCCAGCTGTGATAATTAATATTCCCAATTATTGATTTGAAAGTGTACAGAGCAGTGACAGCCCTGGGCCTGAGATCTGCCCGTAAATCTCTCTCCCTCCCCCTCTCTCTCTCTCTCTCTCTCTCTCTCTGCAGCAGAAGTCAGGACGATAGAGAGGGAGTGTGTGAGAGGAGAGGAGAAAAGAGAGAGATAGGAATGTAGTGATTAAGAGAAAGATAGGAGAGAGAAAAAGCAGCGGTGGACGGACGATGCATTTGTAAAGGAGAGAGCTGTGAGAGAGAAGGAGAGAGAAATAGAGAGAGAGCAAAGAAGAAGGGGAACGAGTGAGTAATGCATTTAGAGAGGAGAGAATGGGCAAGCCAGCAATTTGGCTGCTATTTCAAAAGGGAGTCATCTGTTTGCAGAATCCTCCAGCAGAACACAAACATGACACAAGACAGAGAATGTGAGAATGAGATGAGAGAATGAAGCGGCAGATAATACTAGTGAAGAGGAGAAGAAAATAAGAGGAGAGGGGGATGAGAGAGGGGGCGAAAGAAAAGGAAAGGGAGGAAAGAGAGAGAGAGAGAGAGAGAGAGAGAGAGAGAGAGAGCGAGAGAGACGAGATGGAGATGGCATGTGTGTTTGCAAGAGAAAGAGAGAGGGAGAGAGTGAGAGTGAGAAAGAGAGAAAAACAGAGAAAAAAGAGAGCGACAGCAGAGCTTCCAGCACCACTGTGGAAGCAATGATAAGGGTCGTCACTGCAGCAGCTTGTCAATTGCAGTCACCAAACCGAGGGACTTCTATCGCAGCCTCACCAACCACAAATAAACAAATAAATAAATAAATAAGAAAGCAAGTGAAAGTAAACAGAGGTTAGAAGGACCATAGGCACCAGAGGCATCTGACAAGACAACAGATGGAGAGGAACAGGAGACTGATTATCTGAAAAAAAGGTGCATTTCCTGTGCTATTCTGTTCACTAAGTTGGTTTTCGGTGGAATATGTTCTTTACCAGAGGGGAGTAGGCTGTGTGGAGGCTCTCTGGTGTCTTCCGTACCTGCTTTGAGCTTTGAGCTGTGCGGTGTGCTCTACTGCAATGCCAGTCATTATTCAAAACAGACGGCCAAACTAGGGCCAGCAACTGGAAGCTGTCCCTGCAACATTATTCACTCTTGTTTACTCACTCTTCGCATATTCACATTAATCAGCTATGACAAATGACAAGTCAGGTGGATTTCTTTTGTTCTTTTTTTCACCATTTTTATTTTTTTTTTAAATGGGGAAAATTCTTTGTGTGGGGGAAGTTGTCGGAGTTTCAGTTTTTTGAGTTAAATGTAAAATAAAAATAAACATTAAATAAACAAACATCTGAAGTCCTTGCTGTGTGCGCATCCTCACCACTCTATAGAATAGGACAAACTCTTCCTTCACGACTCTCGCCTCGTAAAAGTCACTCTGAACCGGACTGACTTTCCTCTGACTAAAAAAGAAGTCAAAGTCATGCCTTGGACATAACACATGGAAGGTTCTGGAAAAAGAAAAAAAGAAACTCTGGCACCCCCCCCCCCCGTCAGCCAACATCGTCTGTCTGTGAACCGTGTGCGTGCGAGAGGAGTGATAAAGAGAGAGGGAGAGATTCCGACTCCCCACAAACCCTGACTTCAGAGCCTGGTGCCGTTATCAAGAGAAGGGCATCACTCCCCGATATCTCTCGGCCCCCGACGCCTTTCAACTCCAAAGAGCTGTTGACATGACACACCAGAGCAACACACACAGCCACGCCCGCCGCTCCACGCCGACAAGTTACGCCGGAACTGCCGTTCAATTTGTTTTGATCTCACCCACCAACTTCACACCCCCCACCCCCACCCCCACCCCAACCCCCACCCCCACCCCCACCTAGCCATCCAACCACCAACCAACCCCACCTCCCTCTTTGCTCACCTATCTAATGAAGGTTATCTTCAAAGCACACAAGGGCTCGTCCGCTCTCTCTGTTTGAAATGAGGTCTTTTAAATACTCATGAATTTTACCCCGTGCTTGCCAGCTGATAGCAAAGCACTGTGGTGTGTGGTCAAGAAGGGCATCATCAAAGGAGTCTCCTCTCACTTGTCCATCTATATTCTTCACTACACAAAGTATTTTACAGTAGTTGTCTAGTTAGTTAGGTCTTAGGGCTTCACAGCCAGAGTAGAGAAAAAATATATTTGAGAATATATATGTAAGTGTATGTATGTGTGTGTGTGTGTGTGTGTGTGTGTGTGTGTGTGTGTGTGTGTGTGTATGAGTATGTGGGGAAAGTGGGATTTCTCTACACTTAACCTCTACCATGAAGCTCCAAGTGAAACTTGCCATAAAGTCGACAGTGTATCTTGGCAGTGCGATAAAGCCCTTCTATATTACTTGCTATACAGTACACAGTAAACTAGTTCTGTGGTGACAGCTGTTGTTTTCAAAGCCATTGAGACAAAGCCGAGAAAATAAATAACTGTATCTAGTGTGTATATGTGTTTATGTGAGCTCATGTATAGTTTGCATAATGTATGTGTGTGTGTGTGTGTGTGTGTGTGTGTGTGTGTGTGTGT
Organism: Alosa pseudoharengus; assembly: GCF_046254945.1. Taxonomy (NCBI): domain Eukaryota; kingdom Metazoa; phylum Chordata; class Actinopteri; order Clupeiformes; family Clupeidae; genus Alosa; species Alosa pseudoharengus. The sequence continues at coordinate 18,671,695 of NW_027468576.1, read as the reverse complement.
GTGTGAGGGTGGTATTTCTACATTTATCCTGTACCAGGGACCTCCAGTCCAAGCTGGCCGTAAAACGCGGGGCTCCTAAATGGCCGATAATATGGGAGCGGGCAGCATATAGCTGTATACTGAACTGTGGTGGCTGTGGTGACCTCCGTGGGTGAAGCTTGGCGGATGCTCCCTGTGCTGTCACTGCAAGTGCTGGATTGTGACAGATTACAGGGCAGCGCTTCGGCCAATCGGCAGCCGGGAAACGTTTCCTGGCCAGTGACCCATAATTCCTGACGTACCTATGCAGAGTTGACGTTTCTTTAATGGGTTACAGACCTCCAGCGGGCCTCCACCTCAAGAGCCCCATGATAGCCTATTAGCAATTCACCGGCGCTTGCACTTTTTTAGCCCCTCAACACACACGCGCACGCACACACACACACACACACACACACACACACACACACACAGACACACACACACAGACACACACACACACACACACACACACACACAGACACACAGACACACACTCACACACTCACACACACACAGACACACACACACAGACACACACACACACACACACACACACACACACACACACACAGACACACAGACACACACTCACACACACACACACACTGCCTCCTCCTCTTCATCGTGTTCCTGAGGGGATGACAACAGTGCAGAGCCCAGGAAGGAAAGGACCAGGGGGGCTGAGGGCTGAGGGGGCTGGGGTGTTTGGGGGCAGAGAGGGAGAGTGTGTGTGTGTGTGTGTGGGGGAAGAAGCACAGGCAGCCAAGCATGTTGTCTTGGTGGGGAGAGGGATCTAAACAAGTGTCAGTTTGAGACAGAGAGAGAGAAAGAGGGAGGAAGGAAAAGAGAGTGGGGGGGGGTGAGAGGGAATGAAGACAGAGGGAGGGAGAAAAAAGAGGGAGAGAAAAAGAGAAGGGGAGAAAGAACCGAGGATGACAAATAGAAGGACAGACAGAGAGACAGAAAAAAAGGGAGACAGTGAGGGACAAGAAGAGTGAGAGGAGGAAGCAAATGAGCGAGGGACAGAGAGAGAGAGAAGGAGAGAGGATAGAGAGAGGGAGAAGGAGAGAGGATAGAGAGAGAAAGAGAGAGAGAGGGGGAGAGAGAGCGACCTGAGGCTCCAAACCGTACATGGCCAGAACTGTCCATCCATCTGCCCTGAGGAAGCGTTCCCAGAATAATAATGTAGCGTGGCGCGGCTGTCAGAGCAGCATCCTCTCTCCCACATCAGCGGGTGGGGCTCAGGGACGGGGGCGGGGGTGTTCATGGAATAACTCCCAGAATGCCATGGGCTTGTGGCACAAGCACCACAGCTTCCCTTGCTTTAGTGCTCGCCACGCTCACCAAACGTCATTCATCACCAAAACAGTCTAATGCTAATTCATCTACGGGAAAACATCTGGCTGATCGCTATTCCACCATGCACGCACGCATACACACACACACACACACACACACACACACACACACACACACACACACACACACATATATGTACGCATGAGAGACCCTTCATAGGCGCCTGACAATCACTTCACTAACGGCACATAGATGATCTTCTCGCAATCAGCGCAGCACAGCGCACTGAGTCCTCGTCCTGTCCTGTCGCCAGAACAACCTTGCCTCGTCTGTTTTCCTCTTTTTTCATCTTTCTTTTGTTTTTTTTGTTGTTTTACGAGCACGGCCGCCTGCCCGTCGGGCCCTATAGGGACGCAGCGAAAAGGACGCCAAAGCTCAGAGGAGCGGCGGCGTTGGGCGGCCGTTCTGCTGCGTCCATCTGCTCCTCCCGGCCGTCCTCGTCCACCTCGGCTCCGCTCCTCTTTCGGCATATCAATGCGGCTTCGCCGTCACGGCGACCCGTCACCTGCTGTCAACGCCGACAGAGCTACCGCTCTGCCTCCAACAATAACCCTGTTTATGATTCCTTTCAACGCCGGGGGACAGTTCACCACCCACACAAACACACACACTCACACACACACACACACGCGCACACACGCACACCCCCTACCCGCTCCAAAGCTGGGCACCACCACTAATCTCTTCAAACAACTCAGGAGCCTTTTCATACCCTGTTTGTGTTTGGAGTCCCTACCGCCCCTGCCCATATGCACATAAACCTCTAAATAAAAGTAAAAAATAAAATAAAATGAAATGAAAAACAAATAAATTCCCATGGTGGGCGTACCGAGATATATATAAAAAAAGACCAAGAGAGAAAGACAGAGTAAAAGAAAGAGAGATTGATAAAAGAGAGAGAGAGAGAGAGAGAGAGAGAGAGAGAGGAAGATAGGTAGGTAGGTTCAACCTTGAACTGACACGGACCTGGAGCTGCAGTGTGAGCACACGGTCTGACCCCACAGCATTTCCCCATCCACACACAACAACTCTGACTAAGTGAGAACAAGGCGCACTGAGGCAGAAAACACGCTGGAAGTGTCTGCCCAGCTCCCATTTGGTTCTCTCCGAAGGTTTTTGATGGCTGTTTTTTGTTTTTCAGGGAGAGAGGGAGGGGAGCGGCTGTCATAGTGTGAGTGAGTGCTTGTGTGTGTGTGTGTGTGTGTGTGTGTATGTGTGTGTGTGTGTGTGTGTGTGTCTGTGTGTGTCTGTGTGTGCGCGTATGTGTGTGTGTGTGCATGTGTGTGTGTTTCTGTCTGACAGTATGCTTGTTTGTTTGAGCAAGTGTGTGCTTATGTGCTTGTGTTTGTGGGCATGGGTGCATGTGGGCATATTTGTGTGTGTGCTTGTGTTTGTGGGCATGGGTGCATGTGGGCATATTTGTGTGTGTGCTTGTGTTTGTGGGCATGGGTGCATGTGGGCATATTTGTGTGTGTGCTTGTGTTTGTGGGCATGGGTGCATGTGGGCATATTTGTGTGTGTGCTTGTGTTTGTGGGCATGGGTGCATGTGGGCATATTTGTGTGTGTGCTTGTGTTTGCATACTGTATGTGTGCGGGTTAGGGTGTGGAATAGTTTGCAACAGTGTGTGTGTGCATGTGTGTGTGTGTGTGCGTGCGTGCGTGTGTTTGTGTGCATGCATGAGGACATATGTGTGTGTGTATGTGTGTGTGTGTGTGTGTGTGTGTGTGTGTGTGTGTGTGTGTGTGTGTGTGTGTGTGTGTGTGTGTGTGTGTGTGTGTGTGTTGTCACGTGGCTGTGGAGAAGCTGAATCACTATGGCCTGTGCTCCGGATCTGCTCTCTGCTCAGGAGCTCAAGGTAGCTCCACAGGGCTCAGGGGGTGGCCTTTTTTTTGGAAAGAAGATTCTGGAAAGATGCTAAATCTAGGCATTCTGTCACTACACATTCCAGCTTCACCGTCCTGCTAAAATCATGAAAAGCCCATGTCTTAAAGAGAATATACAGTATCTCATTCACATATCTGAGTATTTCTACAGTCATGGTATGGTAGCAAGGAATCACACTAGCAAACAAATTACAAAGCAAAAAACACAACATTTAAAATATTAATAATAAATATTCTTTGTGCAAATGTGCTATGCTATTTTAAAAACAAATTGGTCCTTGATATGTTTTTTATAAGGGGAAAAACATGGAGTAAAATCCCTTCCTACTGTGCCTGAGCTGCTGGAGAATGTTTTAACTCATCGGCAGGACTTCCCACTGTCTTAAAATGTTCATTAGCGTAATCTCATTATGGCGAGAGCACTGAGCTGATAAAAGTCAGTTTGGACGGGCGGCCGAGCTAGATTAGAACTCAGATTAAAATGATCGGGATACACAAGTACCCGACTTTGAAGTATCTAGATTGGAATGAGAAGATTTCTGATTTATTTTTTTGGTAGATTATCTCATGGCCCCCTATGCTGTGCCAGTATATCAGATGAGATTATTTCCATCCTAAATAACACAGGATCATGACATTTTAAACGGTGAAATGAAACATTAGTAGTTCATACTGAACATTTTCTGATTTACGTTTCACAGAATTTGCTCCAGCTGAAAACTAGCACTTCCTTTTTTGAAAGCATTAAATTCTACCATCTCGATGAAAAGGCTGAAAAGGTCACCTAGGCTACTGAATGTTTTTTTTTTCCTTCCACAGGGGTTTCCACTGGGGACGTGCCTGTTGAAACAGCATTATAAAACTCCTCCTGTGGTCAGAAAGAGCTCGAGACCTCGGCTACAGCCCACTCGCTTTATTTGCCTTGCTAACCTGGTATCTCAAACCACAAAGACAGAGTATTTTTTAACTTCTTCATGATTATTTCAAAACATATAGATATCAGAAGGAGCTGGGCAGCTGTTTAGGAGGCTCTTCAAAAACATCCGTGTGCCATAAGCTCCTATTCCCTGGTATATCTGTAGCTCACAGTTGCTTCAGTAGTAACTAAGGGTAAAGAATGCATAAAAATGTCCCCCATTAAGTCAGTTTCTTTGGATAAAAGTGTCAAATAAATGACTAAAACGCTCCTTCGCGATAACACATGGCTTGCCAGAGCGGCCTGTATTTCTTAGTGTCTATCACACACGTGTCTTTTGATCCATTTAACGTGTTGCATAAGCTCGGCAGCCGAGCCGCATCGAGCGGAGCCAAGCGATGCTCCAACATCCCTTCAAACGGAGCCGGCCCTGCCTCAGAACTCAGAAGCCAGGACCGAGCGTCTCTTCCTCTCCCTACGCAGCGCAGATGACACGTCCCCACTCTAGTCAGGGATGAGCAAAACTCTCCTTTAATCTGTCTGATCCCCCTGAGCCCTGTGGTGAGCTGGGAGACCGTCGACATGGACAGGTGTGTGTGTGTGTGTGTGTGGAGGAGAGAGGGAGAAATGAGAGGGGGGAGAGAGGGAGGGAGAGAGAGAGAGAGAGAGAGAAAGGAGGGAGGAGAGAAGGAGAGAGGGAGGGAGGGGGAGAGAGGGAGAAAGGTGAGAGAGAGAGTAGGAGAGAGGGCGAGGGGAGAGAGGGAGAAAGTAGAGGGAGAAAGAAGAGAGGGAGGGAGGGAGAGGGAGGTAGGGAGAAAGGAGAAAGGGAGAGAGGGGGCAGAGAGAGAGAGACAGATGACAGACTGTCTGAAAGAAATGAGATGGAAAGACAGACTGAATATGGAGGAAAAAAAGAGGAGATGGGATGGTAGACATGCCCCATAAAGTGACAGACAGAGGGAGAAAGAGACGGATGGAGAGAAGAGGAAAGAGAGACAAAAAACGACAGAGAAAGATAAAGACAAAGATAAAGGGAGAGAGATAGAAGGAGAGAGAGAGAGGAGATAGATAGAGAGAGAGAGAGAGAGAGAGAGAGAGAGAGAAAGAGGGAGTGTTGTGTAGCAGGCTACCACTGACATTCAGTAGAAAGTGTCAACATGCATCAGGGCTCGGTGTGCAGGGTGAGAGTGACGTGCTCCATGCCACAGTCATTTAGGAGCCCCGCCTTTGGCTTCACACTTAGCACCAGCCTCCTCCGCTCTTTGCTCACACTCTCCATCTCTCCCCCTCACTCTCCATCTCTCATCCCCTCTTTTTACCTCTCCTCACCCTCTCTCCCCCCTCAGTCTCTATGTGTCCCCCACTCCATTTTCCCCTCTTTCTCCCACTCCATCTCGTCCCTTCTTCCTATCCATCTCTCCCGCTACATTTAAATCACTCTCTCCATGCCCCCCTTGCCCCTATAGTATATCTCCCTCTCCCGCTCTCTCTCTCTTTGTCTCTTACCCTCCATCTCCTTCTCTCAATATACCTCCAACTACATCCAACCCCCCTCTCTCTACCTCCATCTCTCCCTCCATCTCTCCCTCTTTCTGCCGGGCTGCCTGACAGGCGTTGACCTCCCCTGCTCGCCATACCTCCTGCCACTGGGCGACATTTGTATGCATGCATTTATTCATGAGTGGGTATTAAATTTAAAGATGTGTTTAACAGTCAACATTGATATACGGGGAGGAGAAAGGGAAAGCAGCAAGAGAGAGAGAGAAAAAGAGAGAAAGAGAGAGAGAGAGAGAGGGAGAGAGGGGGGTGGGAGAGAGGGGGAAAGTGAGAGGGAGAGAGAGGGGGAAAGTACATTCTCCTTTCTGCACTCTTCCTGAACTCTCATGTCGGAGCACTCAAAAGCCTGGGCTTTTTGCTTTGTTTTATAATTTATTCATTTTAATAAAGCTCGTATGGATTTCTCCAAGAGCACAAGTAGTAAATCTGGTTGCCTCTGGGTTTGGGAAATGAACCCTTCACCTTGACCCAGCAGCTGTAACTCCTGCACTAATTCCAATGGACCACATCCTTCCCCATTACCTCTTCAAAAACAGAGAAAGAAATGTCTAGTCTCATCCATCCTTTTCCCACATAGGAACACTGACAGATCTGCAAATACCAATTCCATTTCTTACCAATCTAGAACACCCACCCCAGCACCCTGTTCCAGATACATGCACTGCATTATGGTCTACAGATATGTCTGAGATGAGTTTTTTCTCTCTCTCTCTCTCTCTCTCTCTCTCTTTTACTATATCTGAAAGCACTCAAGATGGGCTCCAGGCTTTGCGGATGATGGAGAGAGACTGAGGAAGGGAGCGAGAGGGAGGACGAGAAAGGTGTTTCAGAGCAAAGCAGGGAGAGAAAAAGAGGCCACACACAAAAAAGGGATTTAGCCTCATAGTTCATCTTCATCTGTGCCCTGTCCCAGAACCCAGTTCATGAAATAAGTCCTGCTGAAAATCAATGTGGGCCCAAAGCCTTGTAAAGGTCACCCATTCTGCCCAGGTGGCCTTTCGTGGGCTACTAAGCCCCACGCTTGTAGCGCCAGGCGCTGCTAAGTAGAATTAATGGGGGGATCGATTATTCTGCGCACAACTTAAATTGAACTAAGCAGAGAATCATTTTAAGGCAGGAGCTGTACCATGACACGAAATGAGATACGTTTGCACACGTTCGCACACACACACACACACACACACATTCACACACGCACACATATATACACAGGCAGCCGAGACCAGACCTCATTTAGAAACCACCAAGCAAAGAGCTGAAAAAGATATTTAAATACGGAGCAAGTGTATGGCTCTGCTCTTGCTTAGCAAAAGAAAAAAATCCCCCCCCCCCCCCCCCCACACACACACACACACACACACACACACACACACACACACACACACACACACACACACACACACACACACACACACACACACACACACACGTACACTGTCCGAAGGCGATGCCACCATATAGCACAGGGCCGAGATTATTGCATGTGACTGAAGCCACCTGGGACCTGCAACAGTGATTCGATACACAGGACCACTTTTTCCACTCGTCTCTCTCTCTATCTCTCTCTTACTCTATCTCTCACGCTTTCTTTCTTCTCCTCCTCCTCCAACACATCATGTTCTTCTCCTCTCTCCACCCTCTTCCTCCACCTCTCCCTCCATCCCTCTCTCTCTTCATCCCTCTCTCCCTCGCTCCCTCCCTCCCTTCCTCCCCCGTTTCCATTTCTCTGCTGTTCTCCATGTCACCCGGGGCAGCTCATTTCTCCAGCATTTCTCCCTTGTTTAAAACCAAATCAATAAAGCACTGGGGGAGACGAATCCACGCGCTCCACGACCGCAGGGGAAGACGGCCAACATGCACCCACTCTCCAGCATCTGCCTGACATGGTTATGTGTGTGTGTGTGTGTCTGTGTGTGTGTGTGTGTGTATGTACTGTATATGTGTTTGTGTGCATACTGCACATGTGTGAATGTGTGGGTCTGTATGTATGTGTGAAAATGAATGAGCACTTGAGTGTGTGCATTTGTGAGTGTGAGTGTGAATGCATGTGTGTATTGGTGTGCATGTTTGAGGGGTGGGTGGGGTGAGGGTTGGGGGAGGGGGGGGGGGGGGTGGGTCATAGAGAGGGTGGGCGTCAGTTGAAGGCAGAAGGCATAACAAATTCTGCGCCAATGACAGGCGTGGTGAATCAGGGCACTCATTTATAATGTATACGGTGGGTCCATGCCAGAGATTTTCATACATATAAAATGGCACACCAGGAAGTGGCTTCTCCTGGCAGAAGTGAGGAAGTGCCCGTGGGGGCGATTTCGGCGCGCTCCTGTTCTGTTTGTACTTTCACACAGCTAATTCACACAGACCCCCGTGTTCTCCCCGCGCGCCTCCCCGTGTGAGAGTCGAAAAGGATTAAGTGCTCCATGACTATATGTAAACACATTTTTTAAGATTATTCAAATCGCGCTTCGATATGGCAGATCTCGCCTCGCTCTGCCGCCCCCCCCCACCTCTCTCTCTCTCTCTCTTGATGGGGACGGGATCCTTTAAGGCCAACCCCTCTTCTGTAGTGAAAGAGTTAAGGGACGTCAGAAGAGCGAAAATGCACAACACCGGGGGGAAACAATGCGCTCTGATAATATTTCACGAGGATTACGCAACCGGTTGTCACCTTTCCGCCCCGTCCTCCATGCTTATTTAAACAGCTTAGACAGAGACCGTGGGCTTGGCGTGGGGAGTGCAAAATGAAATAAATAAGCATGACAAGTGGCCACTTAACCGGCGACTCTCTCGTGGAAACTTGATGAGGAGGCCCTCCGCGTCTGGGCAAACTTCAGCAAATGCTAAGTGACACGCTTAAGTGGGTTCAGGTTGCATATCTGAGCTAATTCACTAAAAATACAAATGAGGACGTTGCCTGGGAAGACCTGACCACATTTGCCCATTCAGGGAGAGCTGGCAGGTGTGTGTGTGTGTGTGTGTGTGTGTGTGTGTGTGTGTGTGTGTGTGTGTTTGTGTTTGTGAGTGGGTGGTGTGTGTGTGTGTGTGTGTGGATGGGGGGGCGAGGGTAGTTGCCAGGTCAACGCCTGTTACTCTCAACACTGCTCATTGCCATCGACATTCAGTTATTGAACCAAGGGAATAAACAGCCTTGTGTGGACGGCATGGATTTCCCTCATCGAGAATCAATATCAAATAACCTCACTGTTCACTGGCAATTATGGCTGGGCTCCAACCGCACTGCCTCTTTATTTCCCAGCCCATTGTTAAATGTGACCTTCAGGTCCTGTCACCCTGTGTCCCAGGCAGGCCTGGAGTCAAGGGTCTTGGCTTTTGCCATGGGAAAGGGGCGGGGGGGGGTGGGGAGGGGGTTTGGGGTTTAGTCAGGGTGGGGTGGGGTGGATTCAAATAGAGCTACCGCTGCCAAAGGAAAAAGTGGGGGCAGCGGGGGGTTGGGGGGGGGGGGGGTGGCATCTCCCATGACAGATCAATTATGGCTCCACCACAAGGCATCGCTCCAGCATTTTGCCAAAGGTTGCTAATAGAATCCCAATGTCACAGATGACACCGGCCGACTCTGTTATCCGCAGGGGCTGACAAGCCCCCAGCTATCTGTCCCTGTCTTTTCAATCTGACTGAGTAGCCATCATCCAAGCAAAGAATATCACTTCTCCTCACTGAACCACTACACCACGGTGTCTGGTTAATTCTCACAATGGTAGACTTTTCACAGGGGTCCCTGTCTCTCTCTCTCCCTCCACTGACTCCCAGTTTGAGCTTGTATCATGTTCCCTCTACCTCTGAAGATTCAAAACCCACAGTCACTGAGAATTCACACACTCACTTACTCACACACACACACAGAAAGAAAGACAGACAGACAGACAGAGACAGAGAGAGAGAGAGAGGGAGAGAAAGAGAGAGAGAGAGGGAGAGCCAGTTAAATATGTGACCGATTGTTCTTCAAGCAGGCCCACTTTGGAGACCCCATCCATTTGTGCAATGAAGAAGAAGTGATAGCAATTTCAGCTGGTCATTACAGCAGCTCTCAAACGCTGAGCGATTTTTACTGAGGGATGATTCATGTGAGAGATTATTTCGAGTTCTTTTCACAGACCGTTGTTTTTTAAGCCGAGCAGAGAGCAAGAGTGAGAGAGAGAGAAACGAGTTAGAGAGAAAGAGAGAGAGAAAGAGGGAGGGAAAGACAGAGAGATAGAATGAAAAATGAGATGTGTTGAGATGGCGGTCATGAGACAGAAACAGACTTCAGAGAGATTTAAGAGATTCCGTTGAAGACGAGGCGGATTTAGACACTGCCTCGCTTCTTCCCTCTTTACACATATTTAAAACCCCTCTCTTTAGCCAGAAGCTAGCGCCGCAGAATTCAGCACGTGTAATACATTTTCCCTCTCTCCATGGTATTTATAGATATTTGATCTTTCTTGTCACCTCTGAAATGTGATGCATGTGTAAATGTTTTGTTTGAGCTATGGCACTGCCTTGTGTATGTGTGTGTGTATGGGTGTGCTTGTGTATAGAATCTCCACTCTCTCTCTCACTCACTAACCCCCCTCCTTTTTTCTCTTTCTCCTTCCCTTTCTCTCGCTCTCTCTCTCTCTGTATGTGAGAGAAATGGCATTTGCACACAGCATAGCACATCTGTCCCCCAAAGACCTCGGGGTGCTCAACAGGGGCTAGCGGTAATTAATTAAGAGGAAATAAAGACCTAGTCAGATAGCTGTTTCCATAGTGCTCCGCTCCGGCTTTCATTACCTCACCTAACTGCTAGCACCTTACGACCGCACAGTGGCCTGTATACTATACCCCACCTCTCTGTAAAGTGCTAAAACCTCCAGCAATGTGTAGGGCGTTTTTGTATACGCTTTCCCATAAAATGGACAAAATGCCACCATGTATAGGGTGCTTGTCTGTATATGCTTCCCTATAAATTGGTAAAAACCACTAGCACTGTGCAGAATGGTTCTGTATACACCTCCCCCTATCCTATAAAGAAGACAAAAAACCTCCATCCCAGAATTGTGTAGGGTTTTCTGTGGCGAATGCTAGGCGTATAGATGAAGGCAAGAGAGAGAGAGAGCAGAGATTATGGCAGGCAGGTTTTATCTCCCCAGCCATAAGCCGCACTCACCACACACACACACACACACACACATGCACACACACACACACAGACACACACACACACACACACACACGCCCCCAGAATCTCACTCTTGGAGTCACTGTGTGCATACCGTGGTTAGCGTATCCCACTACATGCGTATCCCATATACGCAGATCCCACTAGCTGCCTGCCACCACCACGCTTCATGAACAGTAATCCCCCCCAGCCTTATGCGAAAGACGACGCAATAATCTCGCCATCGCCTGCAAAGCGCAGCTCCATGTGTCACATATAGGGCCCTCCTCGAGACGGGCTTTAGCGGAACACATGAGCGTGGGAAGAACGATCTCGGGGCGAGAGAGAGAACGAAAGGCTGTTGCGCGCGTGCAGCAGGACTTCATTCCTCCCTTGCTGCCCAGTGATGTCCTGATCAGAGCGGTCTATCTCCTCACTTCCCTCCCGTCATCTGTGTCGTTCCATTTAGATGGCGTGTAACTGCCGTCTGATTGCCATGATGCTCAACACGCGCGTCAATCCGTGCTAATGAGGGCCCTGTTTCTATTTTATGTCAACGATGCTTTTTTCCCCCCCTTCCCCACCCTCATCACTGCGTGCATCTCCCTACCCAAAGACAAGCATCTTCCCTGTTTGGTTGTTTTTTAAAATAAACTAATGAGGGAGTTTGCTTGGCTGACCATGAGTGAGACAAGAAAAGGAAGAGCTGGCAACTGACAAAGTCGTTTTTTTTCCTTCTTCCTTTCTTTTTTACGAGCCAAATAAAGTGCTTCGTTCCAGAGAGAGATTCGACACTCTGGCTGGAACACCTTTAAAGGGAAGTGTCGGCCATCAGAGCATCAGGGATCTGTTTGTCTTTAAGAAGATCCTTGTGTGTGTGTGTGTGTGTGTGTGTCTTGGCATGTGGAGAGCATATAGCTATAGGCATGTTGTGTATGAGTGTGCGTGTGGGTGAGTGTTAATATACAGAGAGCACATGGCTCTTTGTAAGTGTGCTGTGTATGTGTGAGTGTGTATTACAGGTATGTGCTTGTGTGTGTGTGTGTGTGTGTGTGTGTGTGCGTGTGTGTGTGTGTGTGTGTGTGTGTGTTTGTGTGTAATTGTGTGTGGAGAGCACATAGCTTGTTTTTAAGCTTGTGTGTAGGAGGAGCAAGCAGTGGGAGGTGCTGGAAGTGGGACTGCGTGTGGCAGAGCCTGCTGCTGTGACTCCACACAGCTAGGATGGATAGAAAGGGAGAGAGAGAGAGAGAGAGAGAGAGAGAGAAAGAAAGGAGTTTTAACACTGTGCCATAAAATGAGAGTTGAGTATATTTGCACAGCTTTGGGTCCCTCTCTCTTTCTCTCTCTTTCTCTCCCTATCTTTTGCTCCCTTTCTCTGTCCTCCTCTCTCTGTATACACAAACACAGTCCGTATGTAGTTTTTTAATCCACTGGGTGGATGCTGCAGCGGTGACAGGCACAGGCACTGACAGGTCCTTTAAATTCACCATTGCCAATTAGAGTCACTCCTGGTGGTGGGAAAGAGAGATAGATAGAGAGGGAGAGAGAGAGATAGAGAGTGAGACAGTGAGAGAGAGTGAGACAAAGGAAGAGAGAGACAGAGAGAAAGAGGGGAATGGAGAGAGAGAGAGACAGAAGCAGAGAGAAAGAGGGATGGAGAGAGAGAGGAGGAGAGAATGCAGCGGCGGTGGCAAAGACTACCGAGCTGACAGGCCCAATGTTAAGATGGAAATGTGGTAATTTGGAGTAATTCGGCAACTCGCTGGCGCTTGCCTTGCCTGCCTGTCTGTCTGCCGGAATAAATGGGGTCAGCGGCGTGTGATCGGCAACTTTCATTTATATGTAAATGACCCCATTGCTGC
>NW_027468576.1:18648961-18653961 GCF_046254945.1 Alosa pseudoharengus | reverse complement strand
CAACAAGCTCTTTTAATAAAAACGTCAACACCGATATCTGGAGTGAAACCTTTAAGAAGAACATCCTGTGATCCAGCAGACACAAAAGAGAGAAGAGGAGAGAAAAAATTAAAGGAGCCGAGAGAGAGAGACAGAGAGAGAGAGAAGCAGATAGAAAAGCAGAATAAGTCAGGAGATGGAGGGGAGGGGGGGGGGCATTGTGGCGAATAATTGTCACTATGGCAACACCTGACCTTTAAAGGTGAAGCAAAGTTGGCCAAAGTTGTCTTTCTTCTTCACTTAAAGGGGAGTGACATTTAATAGTCCCCACAGGTCAAAGGAGGGTAACAAACACCAAATAAAGGCTGCCAGCGGCTTAAATAAAAGACCTCTGTATTACCGACCAGAGCAGACCCTGGGTCTGTGCACACTGCCATTTGGAGGCTCCACAACAAATCTGCCCTGCCCTGACTGCTCTCAACATCTCCCCAGCCAGAGCTCAGCCGTGTGGGGGGCCCCAGCAGGCCGTCTCGGAGCTATATGCTGCATTTCTCCTGTGCACACTGCAACCCATATGGGGGTTTAAAGAGGTGCCGTGCTGTCTGTGTAATGCATTTTGCTGACTGTGATTTACTTTGGACAACTGTGGTCTGTGACAGCGGGAGGGTGTGTGTGTGTGTGTGTGTGTGTGTGTGTGTGTGTGTGTGTGTGTGTGTGTGTGTGTGTGAGGGGGATGCTGCAGCTGGAGCGTGGATATGGAGGTTTCTCAGCACCTGTAAATCAGCATGTATGTCAGCACATGACCCTGACCCTCTTCTCTACCCCAGCAGAAAGCGCACAGTGTGTGTGTGTGTGTATGTGTGTGTGTGCATCATGTCTGTGTGTGTGTCTGCGTGGGTGTGTGTCTGTGTGTGTGTGTGTGTGTGTGTAAGGGAGTATGGTCTGGCGCTGGGGGCTGCTGCCACCCCCCCCCCCCCCACCCCGTCTTCCTCCTGCTTCCTCATGTGAGCCTCTCCTCCTCTGTCTGTTAATTAAGAGGGAGAGGAGGCCCAGGGCACCCCGCTCGCCTCCCTCCCCGCCTGGGCTGTGCTGTGCTGTGCTGAGGATGGGGTGGCTCGCCATTGGCCGCTGTAATAGATCCCCCTCCCTGGAGTTTTAAATGATTCAGACACTTGCCCTTCATCGCTTCACTGTCGCAGTGAGGAGAGGAGAGGGGAACAGAACAGAGGAGGGGAGAGGAGAAGAAAAAAAGGAAGGGAGAGAATGGGACAGGAGAGAAGGAGAGAGGAGAGGAGAGGAGAGGATAAGGGAGGAGAAACCAGGAGGAGGGAGTAGAGGAAAGGATGGAGGAGGTGATGGTGGGGTAGGTTGAGGGGGGTGCCCCCTCACTGCCACCCAGACCCCCCCCCCCCTCTACACACACACACACACCTCACCCCAACCCTTACCCATCGATCCCCTGAGACATTGCAGAGCTCTGGGGATGCCTTCGTCTCTCCCCAAACCCAGGCACTGAATTAACTCACTGATTTCCATTCCTACTGCCATCCCTCCCCACCTCAACCACTGCCACCACCATCCCATCCTTTTGTTCCGCTCACAATTGTGGAGCTGTAAGCTTAATTGCTAATTAAACGGGTTAAAAAATGAGACGAGACTTCTCCCCTGGCTTCAGGGACATGTTTCTTAGCAAGGGTTACACCCCCCCCATAAGTCCCACAACTGGCTGGTGCACCTGCACCGTACCCCAGCGACCTGGGTTCGATTCCCACCCCATGGTCCTTTCCGGATCCCACCCCGACTCTCCCTCCCACTCACCTCCTGTCTTTCTCCACTGTCCTGTCTAATTAAAGGCATAAAAAGCCCCAAAAAATATACTCTAAAAAAAAAAGAAGAAAAACAAGGTTTGGGAATTCTTTATTCTCCTCTGTGGCAGTCTTACAGTGTAGACTGCAGACACAAACAGACTGGAAGGAAGGAAGCATCTCTCTCTCTCTCTTTCTTTCTTTCTTTCTTTCTTTCTCTTCTGTCTGTCTCTTTCTTTCTCTCTCTTTCTCTCTCTTCCCCCCTCTCTCTCTTTCTCTCTCTGCCTTGGACAGGAGTTTGTTCTCGTTACGCGGAGGTAACATCAGTTTCCCTCCGGGGGCTGAGAGAAAATACATATTCTGAAAAGTAATTGCACGGCTTGTTCTTATTTCCTGGCATAGCCAAATAGGAAGTGTCGACTGAGTGCTGGCTGCTGCCGCCGATGGTGCTTACGCACAGACACACACTCGGGACGGAGAGAGAGGAGGCAAATAAACAGAGAGAGAGAGAGAATGAAAGGAAGAGAGAAGAAAAAGACAGACAGAGGAAAAAGTGAAGAGAGAGGGAGACAAATAAAGAGAGAGAGAGATAGAGAGAGAGAAAAGAGAAAAAGAGAGAGAAAAGAGAAAAAGAGAGAGAAAAGAGTGGAAGAGTGGCTTGTGACCAGTACGGAGATTGGTGTTTGCGGCTCCCTCCCTCTCCGTTCCACTGCCAACTCTGGGCCTCTGAAGGCTGCTAACTGGGGACGCACAGGCAGGGTCCAGTCGCTTCCTCAGTAAACACGTTAATTACTAGCCAGTGCTGAGCTGAGGAGTTGATGGTGCTGGGGTGGGGGCTGATGGGGGTGGTGGGGCTCGGGCCAGAGTGTGGAGGCTTGCAGGGTCCTTGGGGAACGCAATTGGCAATCCCCTCTCCATCTCATTATGGATGCCGAGAGAGTCCCTCTCCCATCACCTATGTGCTTATATGCCTTTTATATCTGGCATAATCTCTTAGTAGGTATTTCTCACATCCCATAATGAGTAGGTTATTACTTCAGACAACACAGAGAGGGGGAAGCAAGGCAAGGAGGAGGGGGGCATGAGTGGATGTAGAGATGGAGGGAGGTGGAACGAAAGAGAGAAAGAGAGAGAGAGAGAGAGAGAGAGAGAGGGAGAGAGAGAGGGAAAGGAGGGAGGGCTGCTGGTATTGAGACAGAGGCAGGGACGCAGGCTGGTTGTTAACATCTTGAGTGTTTACGCTATTAAGACCCTGGTGGAATCAAATCAGGTGTGCGTGCGAGGCGGAGTGGGCACGGGCTGTCGGCCGCTTGTCCAGAGCCTCCCCTGAGAGGGCGTGGGCGCCGCTGAGCCGCCCCCTCCGATAAATACATAAATAAGTGCATAAATAAACAGTGCATCAGGCCTCTCCTGACATATCACAGACAGCACCTGAGGCACTCGCCTCGCCTTGGCCTGCTTTCTCTCTATTTTCCTCCATCTCTCCCTCTCTCTCTCCCCCTCTCTTTTTCGTCTCGTCCACTGGCGCGTCTCGTAACTGCCTCCTGTGATTGATTTGGAGAAGCTGGATCAAAGGCGGCTCAAACGGGAGCACTCGGAGAGGTGGAGTGGGGGAAGAGAGACAGAGAGAGAGTGGGAGAGAGAGAGAGAGAGAGAGGGCAAGAGAGAGATGGTAGAAGGAAAAGGAGAAGCGAGTTGGAGGAGAAGTGTGAAAAAGTGTAAATATGTGTGTGTGTGTTCGTGAAGGGGGTTGTTTGTGTGCATTTATGTGTGTGTGTGTGTGTGTGTGTGTGTGTGTGTGTGTGTGTGTGTGTGTGTGTGTGTGTGTGTGTGTGTGTGTGTGTGTGTGTGTGTGTGTGGATGTGTTTGTGTGTGTGTAGAGAAAAAAGGAGCAATGGGAGACAAAGGTACAGGAAGTGTGTGTGTGTGTGTGTGTGTGTGTGTGTGTGTGTGTGTGAGAGCGAAACGCAGTGGAGCAGTGAGGTGAGTGTAGAGCCCTAGTGTGACGGAGACAGGAAGAGTTTGGCTAGCTCTGCTCATCTGCCCGGGGGGATGACCCAGTGTTTACTGGCTTAGCCCAAACCCCTGCGCCTGTCTGCACCTGCTGAGTGGATGGAAGCACCTTCCCCGTCCAGCCTCCGTTGCCCTTCACCAGGGACCCCTAATCTCTCCAGCCCGACACTGACCAAGCAGAGACCAGCACAGCACAGCGCAACACACAGGTACAACACGGCTTAGCTCAGCATACTGGCACAACAGGGCTTATGACAGCACGGTCCAGCGCTGTCCAGCATAGCATACCTCTACCCAGTCCAACACAGGATATCAACAGTGCCCAGCACAGCACACGTGAGCACCAGGGCTATAGTGCAGTATGGGACAGCTCAGCACCGTCCAACACACCACAGTACATCCTACAGGTTCAGCAGCATAAACATGGTATCGCCTTACGGCTGGTGATGGCCAACTAATAAGTTATCTGATACGGGCTCTCCCCACGCGCGCACACACACACACACACAGACACACAAACACACACACCGGTGTTTCCCTCCCAAGGACAGTTAAAGGAGGAGTGGCCGGATGGACTCTCCCAAACAGGCCAGGTCTGAGGATGTGTATGTGTGTGAGAGTGTGTGTGTGTGTGTGTGTGTGTGTGTGTGTGTGTGTGTGTGTGTGTGTGTGTGTGTGGGGTGACTCTGTGAAATATTTCCTTGTATCGACCCCCCCACGTCAGGGACACGCATAGAATTCTATATATGGAAGATAAGTGGCTTTGATAAAGTAGGTTAGCATTGATTAATCCATGAAGGCGTGGAACTGTGCGGCCAAAGATAATGTGAATGGCTTTGCAGTCCTAATCCCTGTACTCATCCTGTGCGAATATTCTCGGTTTCACCATCCCCCTGAAAGGTAAGGGAACCCCCATGGTGGGCGTGTGGCCGTGGCCGTGGCAGTGCGTGCGTGCGTGCGACTGCGATCGATGTTTAGCTGACATTTGTTAGCGTGAAGGATTAATAATGCGATCGCAACTTAACAGCTGCAGCAGGCCATCTCAGGTGGGTGCATACAAGGGGACTGCTAAAGATGGGGCTAATAAGAAAAGTCCTTGGTTATTTATCACTGAATGCTCGCGTTCGAAAGGAGACCACGGACGGAGAGGAAAGGAGCACTACACCCAAGCACGGGTAATGAAGAGCAAAATAGGCGACCAAG
>NW_027468576.1:18623961-18633961 GCF_046254945.1 Alosa pseudoharengus | reverse complement strand
GGTAGTATTGTGTGCAATGATTTCCCATGTGTTTGGCCAGTCAGTGAATGAAGGGAACTGGTAATGTGTGAATGTGTACATGTATGTGTGTGTGTATGTATGTATGTCTGCGTGTGTGTGTGTGTGTGTGTGTGTGTGTGTGTGTGTGTGTGTGTGTGTGTGTGTGTATGTGCATCCATATGTGTGTGTGTGTGTGTGTGTGTGTGTGTGTCCATGTGTGTAGTAGGGGGGGCCCTGGCAGTAATGAGGAAGCGGTAAAAATGAGACGGCATTGTGTCGTACTTCAGGGCAGTTCATCTTTGGAATGAACAGTCCCTAAGGGGCCAGGTGGTTAATGCCATTTATTAATAGAAAGACACATGCAGCAGTTTGGGCCCAACATCCTCTGAGAGCCTTTTATTAAAGAGTCTGGACAGTGAGAGAGAGGGAGAGAGACAGAGAGAGAGAGAGAGAAGGAGAGAGAGAAGAGAGAGAGAGAGAGGGAGAGTGATGTACAGCCTGACTATTGATTGGTCTGAGGAGGTATAGCAAAGGGGGGTTAGAGGTGGGGGAGAGGGAGGTGGGGGTGTTGGGTGGGGGTGGGGAGGGGCAAGACAACATCCTGAGGCATCAATATAAAAATGTTTTGATCAGACAGTGATGGTGATTAAGGTGGAATTAAGCACATGGCGGAGAAGGTGCGGAATTATCGAGGCAACATACTGCAGGAGGAGTCTAATGTGATTTAAAGGGTTCATTTTTCATATTAGAGAAGGAGGTTTGAGCATTTTGGCAATGGTAAGAATTGACATGTCATGCAGAATGAGTACATACTGACAGTTTGACCAACTCAACACATGACTATATGAGTCACCACACACCTCAAAAAAGAAATCCTCAGACATTCCCAAGGAAAGAGAAGAAAAAGAGGAAGAAGCAGAAGCAGAATTAGAAGAAGAAGAAGAAGAAGAAGAAGCAGAAGCAGAAAAAAGAAGAAAAATAAAAAGAAGAAGCAGAAGAAGAAGAAAAATAAAAAGAAGAAGAAAAGCAGAAGTAGAAGATGAGAATAAAAAGCAAAAGAAGAACAAGGAGGATAGGGAGAGAAAGAAGAACAAGGAGGATAGGGAGGGAAAAGCCCAAAATGACCTCGCCTATTAATGAGGGTCTGGTCATTACCTTCCCGTTACCCTACTTTGTGCTCCGCCATTTGTCATAAGTCTGGGCTGTCACTGTGGGCCTCAGCAGTGCGAGAGAGATTGAGATAAAGAGAGAAAGGGAGAGAGAGAGCGAGAGAGAGACAGAGAGGTCTAATCCTCTGTTTTTCTCTCTCGTCGTCTCAGCCCCTCGCCTATCAACTTGCACCCGGCATGCCGAGGCACCAGAGGAATATTTAATTTGAGAACAGAGCCAAACAAAGGAGACTTTAAAAGGTTCTCAGCAGCACTAGCTGGCTAGCTGGCTAGCTCGCCTGCTCTCCTGATAGCATTGCTCACGGCTAAGGCATTACCGTTAGTGCCGCTACTCACCGACCCCACATCTCTGCAGCCCATGTGCTACAAATAGCAAGAGACCAAAGAAAAACAACTGGAAACGGTAAAGGTACATTTTTGCTTAAAAAATCTCTTACCTGGTTTGCATCAAGAGGACAAGGCCAGTGGCGAAGACATGAAAGAGAAAGAGAGAAAAAGAGAGAGAAAAAAATTGTTACTTTCAAGCTCATCATAACAGTGAGCACATACTGTAGCAATGAATAGATAGACTGGGGATCTAAGCAGTGTTAAGCATGTCTCCAATTTCACTTTCTGAAATCCTACCAACTGTTCCCACTGATGGCACTGAAGCCAATCCTGCTTCTTTTCATCACGCAAACAAACATTTGGCCTCCATCTTTCTCTCCCTCTCTCATGCTACTCTTTTAAGGATGAGATCTCTCTGATCTCCAGTTTTAAGATGCAACACAATGACAATGCTCACAGCACTCGCAATGCAGAACTGTCTGCAGGGAGAAGAGTGTGTGTGTGTGTGTGTGTGTGTGTGTGTGTGTGTGTGTGTGTGTGCGTGTGTGTGTGTGTTGTGTGTGTGTGTGTGTGTGTGTGGCAAGTGATGAATCAGGTTAATATAGCTGCTTTGTGTGTACTGTATGTGTGTGTGTGCGGGCCTGTGCTTGTGTGTTTGTGTATCCATGTGTGTGTGTGTGTGTGTGTATGTGCATACTGTATGTGTGTGTGTCAGTGTAAATGTGTTAAGTGTTCATACAGAGAGGTCCAGCAGGACGCCAGAACTGCCCATGGGTCTCCCTACTCCACCCCCTCACCTCCCCCACCCGCACCCCACTCCGTTCCTGTACTCCAGGGCGGAAGCCACTCCGACCGCAAATCGCCTTCAACACCGCATAAATATTCATTGGCATCGGAGGCCTCTCTCTCCCCCTCTCTCTCTCTCTCTCTCTCTCTCTCTCTCTCTCTCTCTCCCTCCCTCTCTCTCTCTCTCTCCTTCTCTTTCTCCTCCCTGCCTTTGCACACATAGCCCCCGTATACGGGACGCCGCCATCTGCACTAGCAGGAGTCAAGCTGTGGCGTGTGGATTCATCCTCCTCCGTACATGCATTAACCGCGGCCGCCGCCAAGCCAGATTCCCTGCGCTCCGGTTTAAAGCAACCTACACTTGGCATGGCACCGCACGGCAGGCAGGCAGGCAGGGGCCTGTTCTCTCTCCTACGGCTCTCCTCTAATTCACTGGCACTTTGCTCTCTCTCTCTCTCTCTCTCTCTCTCTCTCTCTCTCTCTCTCCCACTAACACCAGCATCGGCTCCATGTGCTCGAGCTTTTTAGAGAAAATGACTGGGGTGATTATTTTCGTGTTCTCTCTCTCCTGCTCTGACTTGTGAATGCTTATGGTGGGGGAAAATACAGAGAGATGCACACAGGGGTGAGTGGGTGGCTGGGTGGGTGAGTTGGGGTAATGTCCTGGCAATATCAGATAAATAATTCAGAAATGCCAACGTGCCCTATCTAGGTCTGAGAAGGGCAGGATCTTGTAATGTGAAGGTTACTAAAACAACTTGGCACAGCGAAAGAAACCACTTATAAGTGTAGGTGACCAGAACAACTTGGCACAGCGAACAAAAACAACAAGAAAATACATTTTAATATAAATTCTGTATTAATAAAACTTATTTTCTTTATCTTAACCCTCTGGAGAAAACAGAGCATGCCGAACCATGAAGCTTGAGATTCAGCACCACACCACCCTGGACAGCTCCTCCTCCTCCTCCATAGGCAGATAGCTCTGCTCTGAGCTCTGTCTATCGTTCTCCCAGAACCACATTAAAGCTGTACCACATCAACTGTCCACTCTATGGGGATACGTTTCCTCCAGAGGCAAGATGGTACTTGCTCCACCCAAAGTCCAAACAGCCCATGTATTACAGATAAGCAGGTAAATGGGTTCAGTGGTTTGGTATCAAGCCCCATGTCCACACCTGAAGCCTACATATAAGGGATTACAAGTGAACCAGGACTTTATGTAACCAGCAGGGTACCCCGATCAGCTGGGGCCCAGGTAGTAAGAGGCTTTCAGCTGGTCTCTGTGTGTGTGTGTGTGTGTGTGTGTGTGTGAGAGAGAGAGAGAGAGAGAGAGAGAGAGAGAGATCGATCTGAAAGGGTTAACTTCAGCCAGGCTGGTCTAGAATCTTCTGCCCTCCTGATGGTATTTTCTGTGCATTTCTCTCTTTCACCTAGCTACCCCTCCCCAAACACACAAACATACACACACACACACACACACACACACACACACACACACACTCAAACACACACACCAAACCTCAGCTCCCACACAGCAGGGAGCAGCCGCCACAGGGAGATGCTAACCGGAGAAATCTGAGCTTAACCAACACACCAGCACAAACATCTCAGGCCCGGCCCGCGCCTCCCCTCTCCTCTCCTCTGACGCTGACGCTGATGCAAGAACCCGAAGCAAGTGTGTGCCAATGATGATAAACAAACAAGCCCATTTTTTCCCTCCCTCCTTCTGTTTTTTTTCTTTCCTTCAGGATGGAAGGTGGAGGATGGAAGAGGGTGGAGGGTGGTGGTGTGGTAGTGGTGGTGGTGAAGGGGGGGGGGGTGTAGTTGGCAGTGGGAGGAGGGGTAAATATCACTCTGGGGCATTCCACACTCCACATAAGATGATTTCAGGCTGGCTGGTGCATATGGAAGCTTGAAGTTGCAGTCGAGCACGGCAGAAGCAGTGGTGGCAGACTTAGCAGCAGTCGTTTGAAGCAGGCTGATGCAAGAACTGGTGGAGCAAGGGAAGAAGAAGAAGAAGAAGAAGAAGAAGAAGAAGAAATAGAAGAGGAAGAAGAGAAAAAGAGGAGGAGGAAGAAGAAGGAGAAGAGGAAAAAGGAGAAGGAGAAAAGGGGGGGAGGGGCGTGACTGCTGGTTGAGGGTACATGCTCTGCTACTGCTGCTGCTGTATGCTTCCTCTTCTTCTGCTGCTGCTGCTGCTGCAACGGAACATTCTAGATCAGAGGCTGAGTGGGAGGCGAAGGACGAGGAAGAAGAGGAGAAGGAGGAGGAGGAAGGATGGAGGGAGGAAGAGAAGAACAAGAGGAAGAGAGAGAAAGAGCTCTTTGAAAAGGGATGCAATTAGCTCGCACGCCCCCCCTCCCACCTCTGCCACATACGCAAAAACATACAGCACCAGAGAACAGAAAATATCTATGGAAAAATACAGAGACAGAAAAGAGAATGTCTTGCTTGCTCTCACTTTTGTCTTCCTAGTGTCCTCACTGTCTTACTTTCTTGTTTCCTTGCTGTCTTTGTCTCTTTCTTTCCTTCTTTTTCTTCCATCTATCTTTGTTCTTTCTTACTTTCTTTCTGTCTTTCTTCCTTGTCTCATTCTCTCTCTCTCAGACACACACACACACACACACACAACACACACACACATACACACACGTCACACACACCCTTAGAAACCCCAGACACTTTAATCATAGAACAGGGTGCTCACACTCCAAGACAAAGCCCAATCACTACTGTGATAATTTGGTCCTCTCCTTCAATCAGTGCCCCAGTAATTGCATCAGTCACGATCTCCATTTCATCTTCCATCTCCCCACCTTGACTGGGACAAAGGCCCTTCTCTCGACCGGAGGACAAATAAAATGCCCTTATCATACAAAGGAGGACAAGGGACTAATCAGGAGAGGGAAGAATGCAAGTAATTGTTGTCATTTTAATCAGGCCCATTCAAAAGGCCATGGCTTATATAAACTAGAGCCGTAAAAAAAAAAGTGTTCCCCTCTTTTGGCATGTCAGCATATTTGTATCGGGTTTGAAAATTGCATCCCATAAAAAGGAGGTCATATAATCCCTCAACTATGATATGAATAAGCCAGTGACTGGGGACGAAGATCGATTGAATGGCATGATCTGCCAAAATAACCTCCTGTAAAAACAGCGTTTAGTGGCCGTTAACGTCCCCAAGCACACGGCTGACGTCGCATGGGGGAGTGCGCCCCGTAATTTATGATTTTTTATCCCCATTTCCCAGGTTTCCTTTTTTTTTCCCGACCCATTCTATCGTGGGGAATAATTAGACATATAGATGTTTTGCATGTGCCGTAACGCACGTGTCATGTAAGGGAAATTAGGCCCTGAATGATTCATTAGGCCGTTAAAATTTTCATGGGGAACACAGGGAAAGTGTGAGGGGGCATTTATTATATATCAAAGATCAGGACAGGGCATTGGGATAGAATACACACACACACACATACACACACACACACACACACACAGAGACAGCTTAGAGAGAGAGAGAAGGAGAGAGAGAGAGAGAGAGAGAGAGAGAGGAGTTGGAAAGAGTGAGAGAGAGGTAGGAAGGGAGGGAGGAATGAATAAAAATGGTAGAAAGACAGGGAAGGAGGAAATGATGAGATAGAGGGAGAAATAGAAAGAGAATGAGAGGGAAGTATAGAGAGTGAGAGATAGAGAGAGACAGAAAGAAAAAAGATAGAGAGAGGAGAGAAAGAATTCATCAACATGGAGAGTGGGAGAAGGGAAGAGCCTGCAGAGGAGAGATAGAACAGGCTTGTAGCCGCGGCACAAAATTCCACCCATGGATCCCCCCATTCAAACCATCTGTGCATGACATACGTGCACACACACACACACACACACACACACACACACACACCTGGCACGCATGCACACATGAGCTGGCATACGGATGCAGCCCTCCCAGCTCTCTCCCACTGATCTAATGGATCCACAAGGGGATGGGAAGAGATAAAAGGAGACAGAAGGATCAATTTAGATGATCTATGAAAGATATTAGTAATGACATTTATGAATATTTTATGGAACGTAGAGAATGTCATCATAAATTTTTATATAAGGAAATGAGGCTGGAATATAAAACAAACAGCATTAAACTTTGAACGTGGCACCCATGTCAAGCGAATTGTGCCCAGAGTCATGGAAGAGTCGGGAGAGGAGAGACAGAGAAAAAGACAGGAGGGGAGAGGGGGGGGGGGGGGGGGTGCGGGGCAAAGAGAAACAGAGAAAGTGAAATAGAAAGAGAGAGAGAGAAAGGGGTGACTCCCACAACGAAAGAGACTGAGAGCCATCGATATGTTTATCCAGATATTGATTCCTCCCCACGGGCTGTGTTCAGCTGATTGTCGTGCATTAAACTAAAAGCCAGCAAAATGCTTTACATGCATAATGCCCGGCGCAACATTAACATGGCTCTTCGCCGCTATCATATGTCAGCGCCTGAGTGGGGACTGTCTGCTGTCGTCGCCCCACCAGGCACCAAAGACACTCGCTCGCCTCGGGAAGAGATAGACAGAGAGAGAGAGAGATGGACAGAGACAGAGAGAGAGAGAAAGAGAGGGAAAGAGATAGGGGGTGAGCTACTCCAGGATACATGACTTTCATTTTATTTGTACAAGACTGTCTCTCCTGTCACTACCTGTCTCTGAGGCAGAGCCCCTACTCTGGGGACACTGGCTGTTATTAGAGAGTTCCATTTCACAGAGAGCCCGCAGTGATTCCAAACCCCCCGTCCACCACCCCCCCCACCCCCCCCCCCTTCTTCGTCATTTTTTCTTCATCCATTGACATAATAGGCAGTGAAATTCCCCTATTCTCCAGCGCATTCATGTCCTGACAGGTGAGGGCTATAAAAAGGTAACTGAACCTTGCGTGGATGGCTCAGCAGAAATAGGAGTTTAAAAAAAAAAAAAGTGGACGAGAGAGAGAGAGAGAGAGAGAGAGAGGAAGACAGACAGACAGCTTAACGGCAACGGTAGACAAGCACATGCAAATTCTATAGAGGCAGGTGTATACTGTATTCCTTTGCATCTGTCTTGTCCTCAAAGCATCTGAGCAATAGTTTGGTGCTTTACTAAACATTGTGGCGGCTTCTCTTGCATATAGACACAGAGAGACAGAGGTCTCCCATGTAGACGTTGTTATGAGACGATAGAGAACAACAAAGAGATTCTACTGCGAGGCAAACACTCCTTATCTCAGTGAAATCTGTGTAATATAGTGTATCTATGCATTGTGTTAGGTCGCACAAACACCATCTCAAACGCCATCCTTTACTCACTGTTATTATCCTTGTTATCATACAGATCGTTTCACAATTTACTGTTTGTAGATCTAGCAGAAGCTCTTCATATCCACAGAGGAAGGCGCGCACGGTAGCTGACTAACAAGAGTTCAGCCGAATGCCTCCCCGATCGCCTTTTGTTTTCCTCTGGTGAAAGTAGCCATCTCGTCTCAAAGAATTACACACACAAGAGAGAGGGGGGGTGGGGGGGGGGGGGCGATGAGCCGAAAAAACACGACTTTGTATTCAAATAGCACCTGTTGAAAATATGCACGTCCTAGCAGGGGAATAATTACAGTGATTTGCAGAGGGAGGAGGAGGGGGTGAGGGACAGGGGGTGGCATGGAGGAGAGTGGAGAGAGCAGCAGGGTAATTGCAGTGTCTTGCGCAAGCTGAAGAAGAACGACGAGGCTCGCTATCTCATCCCTCTGAGACCCGGCACCAGAGCGCCTCGCAACACCGCTCCGCACTACGCCACACACTCTCTCCCACTGGCCAATCCCACACCAACACCACACGAAAGGGGGTGTGTGTGGGGGACGGGGGGGGGACGGGGGCATGGGTGCACACCATAATTAAGCCCCCTCCCAACCCCCCACACCCCCGGTTGCCATGGCAACCCCTAGGCCTCGGCAATCGCCGGGCCAATGGAGGAGAGGATATGTGTGTGTATGCGAGTGTGTGTGTGTGTGTGTGTGTGTGAGTGTGTGTGTGTGTGTGTGTGTGTAGGGGAGGGGGCACTGGCAGTCCCAACGTCTAATTTCCCTTCTTATTAGCTGCGAGCGCAAACATTTAGAATGATAATAGGAGCGCCTCTAATGGGCTTGATGTCCAGGTGCCGGTGAGTAAACAGACGGGAGGGAGGAAGCCATAGCTTACGGATCGCCTTTAATAAAAAGCCGCCTCCGACGGACCGCCATCCTTCACTCACTTAGCGCTGCCACCACACAGCCGAACGAGCGAGCGAGCGCGTTTGCTTGTTGCTTTCGCCATCACTTCACCCATTACAAATTATGTTATTTAGCGAATGTCTGTGCCGACACCCTCGGGACGGGACGCGCCTGACGGAGGGAACGTCTAATATTACATAAAGCATTAACGGCGCGGTGTATGCGGCGGCCATGATTGGTGTTAAGCTTTTCATTACAACAAAATGAGTAATTGCTTGTCATTCAGCGCTGGCATATCCCACAATCATCCTCGCGCCGGCACCATCCATCAAGCGTTTAACCGCTCGCTCGTTGGCGACCGAAAGTGGGGGCCGCCGCGTTTTTTAAAGCAGAAGGGGCCGAGGCGCTACAACTCAGCACCGGGAAGCTCATTGTTTGCTTCGTTAGGCTGATCACTGCTGGGTGCATATGTGTGTATGTGAGTGTGCGTGTGTGTGGGGGGGCGGGGGGGGGGCTTGCGGGGTAGTGGGGAGGTAAAGTGTAACTGTAATTCAGTGGTCCTACACAATAGACGCTGTCCTGTAATTCTTAGCTTCAGAAAGTGTACACTAGCACACACACACACACACACACACACACACACACACACACACACACACACACACACACACATACACACACATGCTGGTCACCGTCTTGATAGCCTGCCTTTTTTGTGCTGAGAGGGGAGTGCAAATGTTTTTTCTGTTGCTGTTGCAGATGTTGTTGTTGTTCAGTGGTGGCCAGAAACTGTATTTTGTGTGGGAGCAGGGTGTAAACTCCTGACGATTTGCTGACCACAAACAGTTTGCTCCGCTGTAGGAGCATACAAGCCGACCCCCCCAACCCAACACACACACACACACACACACACACACACACCCTCTCTCCTATACCCTTTGCCATTTCTAATCTGTCCTTCCACAACTCACCAGTCTTAGATAGTTAGGTTGAGTTATCTTCTAATATAGTCTACTCATAGCCACAGGGCCCAGCAAGATAGCAGCACTGCAAAGAGCTGTCTGCTCATCTACCTCCCCCCAACCACCCACCCACCACCACCACCATTACATTCACACACACATACACACACACACACACACACACACACACACACACACACACACACACACACACACAGGGAGAGAAGGTGTGTGTGTGTAGGGTGGTGGGGTGGTGCGGGGTGGACAGCTCCAGTCAAGCGAATGATTTGTTCGGTAAAGGAAAGCTGGAGGCTGGAGGATTGCGGCAGCTGGGGTCAGTTTTTTTCCGACACCCATCGGCTTCTCCCTTCTGATGGCGTGGTCGACGCGCGGCCCTGCCTTAACACTCACTCTCTCACACACACACACACACACACACACACACACACACACTCACACACACACACACACTCTTAACACATCCACCTCCATGCCTCCTGTTGTGTTTTTTTGTGTGTGTCACAGCAAACACATCAACCTCAG
>NW_027468576.1:18583961-18616461 GCF_046254945.1 Alosa pseudoharengus | reverse complement strand
CTCTCTCCCCCTCTCTCTTTCTATATCTCTCTATCTCTTTCTCTCTTCTCACTCCCCTTTCTCTCTCACTGTCTCTCATTCTCTCTCGCTCTTTTCATTTCTCAGTCTCTTTTTCCTTCTTTGCCTTTCTCTCTCTTTCCTTATTCCTCCCACTATCTCGATCTTTATCTTTCTCGCTCCATCTCCATCTCCTTACCTTACCCTAACCCCCCCCCCCCCCCTCTCTCTCTCTCTCTCTCTCTCTCTCTTTCGCTCACCCTTTCCTGCTCTATGGGAAGATAATTAACACACAGCAGCAAGGAGAATGGTGTTTGTGCCTTTTCCCCTGGGCTCAACAGCAGATTGGAATAGTGTGTTTGTGTGTGTGTGGGGGGGGGGGATTATCGTCTGGGACAACAGGGTGGCACGGTCACGGCACGTCAATGGCCTTTTGTTGCCAAGGCGGTCTTGTCAATCTCGGGTTTGTGAGAGAGCGAGAGGAGGAGGGGGGGGGGGGGTGCAGAGAAAAGCGGTGGTGACTGAAGTAATCTTAAAGACAAAGGTCAACAAGTTTGGAGCGTGATGGAGAGCCTGTGACACACCTGTCACATCCCGGATGGGCTCCGGAAGAGATGGAGGCTAGGCATTAAGGACTCAACAAAGGGAGCAGAATGAAAGAAAGCATTACCGAAAATATAGCTGAAGAGAGAGAGAGAGAAAGAGGTAGTGAGAAAGAAAGAGAGAAAGAGAGGTAGAAAAGGAAAGAGAAAGAGAAAGAGATAGAGACAGAGAAGAATAAAAGAGAAGGAGGGAGCAGAGGCAGCTAGTGGTTAGAGACACAAAAGAGAGTGCTGGCGTGCTTCCTGTTGGGAATAGAGGATTGTGGGAATGGGGAGGGGAGGGCGAGGGCGAGGGCTTTTCAGATAGCACGCTTTTCGCCTCTTATCAAGGCCTCCACGGAGCCCTTCAGCCTGAGCCGGCTATTTAGAAAACACCTCATCTCGCTCGCACATCACGCATAATGTGCTGTAACATTGCATTTAAAGGGCCGCACACACACACAAACACATAGGCACATACACTCTAACACACACAAGTACACACACAGAGATGCGGAAGGCCCATAGGAGCAGTAAGACATGTTAATTATTAACATGCATGGTCATGGGCATGGAGTTTTTCTATGTGCATGTGTGTGTGTGTGTGTGTGTGTGTGTGTGTGTGTGTGTGTGTGTGTGTGTGTGTGTGTGTGTGTGTGTGTGTGTGTGTGTGCCTTCAGTGGGTGACTGGGGGAGAATGACACATGAGTACATCTAAGCGCACACGTATTCAGGCATTCTGGGCTGGAGATGTTCTGAGGGCCTTGAACAGCACACACACACACACACACACACACACACACACACACACACACACACACACACACACACACACACACACACACACACACACACAAGCAACATCTGCATTTTAATATCACTACTCTCTTATTCTTACTCATTTTGCCCACTCAACTTCCCAACAAACTCTTTTTTATTCTGCACACAGGTCCCACCACCACCACCACCACCACCACCACCACTACAGACACCACCATCTCCACCTGCTGTCCTCTCTCTCTCTCTCTCTCTCTCTCTCTCTCTCTCTCTCTCTCTCTCTCTCTCTCTCTCTCTCTCTCTCTCTCTCTCTCTCACTGTTCATGTGTGTCCTGGATCTCTACATTCTCACTCTTCCTCACACATCTCCTCTATCCTTTGTTCCCTCTTCTTCTTCATCTTCATCTTCTTCTTCTTCCTCTCTGTGTCGATCTGTTCTTCCTCACCCCCCCCCCCCCTTCCTCCCAGGCTCCCCCCGGCCCTCAGGCGCTCTCTCTTCTTCACTCCAGTGACAGCGAATCTTACTCATCTCCAGTCAGGGCCCACAGCGCGGGAGCAACATCTGCTTATATAACTCGCTTAATTTGAAGTATGTATGCCCAAACTGTCAGAAATCCCTCTCTCTTTCCCTCGCTCGCTTTCTCTCTTACTCTCCCCCTCTCAGTCTCTCTCTCTCTGTCTCATTCTCTCTCCTGCTATCTTTCTCTCTCTCTATTTCACTTGCACATTATCTCTCACTCTCCGTTTCTGTTTCATGCATTTTCTTTCTCACTTGCTCTGTTCATCACACATTCTCTCTCTCTCTCTCTCTCTCTCTCTCTCTCTCTCTCTCTCTCTCTCTCTCTTCCTCCTCCACTCCCCTCCCCCTATCTTCTCACCCTCGTTCTATCTCGCAGAGCTGTGAAGCGATAGGATCCTAGAATAACAGCAGTTAGGGGAGTTGCACAGAATCAAACCAAATGTCTTTAGAGCCAAAACAACATCAAAATGCCTACAGTCTAGTCTCACATATCGCCTAGCAACTGGGTCATCTGTCATTCACAAAACAGACGCGGCACAGAGGAATATTCATATTTTAAAAAGCAGGCTGAAAAAAAGCCCAATTTGTGATCTACATCCTAAGTGTGGCCATATAACATTGTTCATTAAAAAAAAAAAACGAATCCACAGTGTTGGGCTCTCAGTAGAGAAGAAAGGTCATCGTTTTTACATCCCCTTTCTCAGCACGGCGGCGCGACCGCTTAAACGTCCCGACATCCCCAGCGCTCCCAGATGCCGCGTGCCACTGAGGGGGGAGTGGACGGCTCAGCTCATCACCCATGCCATGCCACGCCATGCCACGCACAGCACAGCACATGGCAGAACGCCCGGCCTTCTTCACGCTCGCTGTGAGCCGGAGTCGGCGGCTGGAAGAGGGGATGTGGATGTGCATGTGCAGCAGAGGAGTGGAGTGGTGTGTGTGTGTGTGTGTGTGTGTGTGTGTGTGTGTGTGTGTGTGTGTGTGTGTGTGTGTGTGTGTGTGTGTGTGTGTGTGTATGTGTGTGTGTGTGTGTGTGTGTGGAGGGGGGGGGGGGGTTATAATCAGTAATGCACTCCCCCGGCTCACACACGCAGCCACATGCATGGGGAAGATAAGGCTCCCCGGTCTCTTCCACCCACTGCTGCCAGTGCTGCCACTGCTGCTGCTGCTGGTGCTGATGCTGTGGTGGTGGAGATGGTGATGGGGGTGGTGGTTGCTGCTACCGCTGGAATAAGCCTCTTCAGTATGGTTGGGGGGGGGGGGGGGGTAAGCGTCGCGAGTGACTGCGAGGCTTTGGCCCGTGCTCCAGTCTATCCATCGGCGAGTGATTCCTCTATTACAATGGCTGCCCCTCAGCTACCCAGCCAGCGCCAGCTGCACCGGATTATAATTAGAGGAACCATGAAGTGCCCCGGACACTGGCAATTGATCTGCCTCTGACAGTCCAATATTTCCACCAGGGAAATAAACCTCGGAGAGGGAGAGAGCAGGCGCAGGGAGAGAGAGAGAGAGAGAGAGAGAGAGAGAGAGAGGACTCGGGGGCTGGTAGGGGTGGGATGTGTGTGTGTGTGTGTGGGGGGGGTTGAAGGCCGGAGGGGTGTGGATGTGTATGTGTTGTGGGGGGGGGGGGTAGCGTGCGTGCATGTGTGTGGAAGTGGGGGGGGGGTGCGATTCTTGGCTGAAGTCTTTGTGCTTGCCACTCTGTGTGTTACAGTGTGTGTCTATGTATGTGTGTGGTTTTGTCCTTTAAGCAAGGAAGTTGAGAGCCTGCCTGAGTGAGTGTGATGGAGGGGTGTGTGTGGAGAGGGGAGGTTTGCTGTGTGTGAGTGTGTGTGTGTGTGTGTGTGTGTGTGTGTGTGTGTGTGTGTGTGTGTGTGTGTGTGTGTGTGTGTGTGTATGTGTATCGAGCCTGACTTCTCCACACCCACCACCCAGTGAATTAAAATTCAAGAGATGCCTTTGGTAGACGTCTGGTTTAAATGCGCCAGTCTCGTTCATTGCAGCAACTTACCCAGGCTCTTTATCACATCGGTGTTTGATGCGAGGTTCAGAGCAAAATGCACAGAGCCTTTTGTGTGTGTGTGTGTGTGTGTGTGTGTGTGTGAGTGTGTGTGTGTGCATCTGAACAGGAATGGAATTTGGGCTTAGCCGTGTCAATTCGAGCTGTGTTTTTATTTTTCAAATGAGATATTCAGGAGGGCTTTTTTCCCCCTTGTGTGTCATGATTGAGTATGTTGCTGTAGTCATTTCAGGTCAACTCAACAAATAAATTAGATTCGTTTTTAGACATTCTCCTTGCTTTTTTGAATGTTTCCTTGTCTTTGTTCGCCTCCTGTTTTTCATTCAAGTCCATGATGAATCTGCACCTCTCTTCAGATAAGCAATGCCAAGGAAACCACACACACAAACACCACAGACACACACACACACACACACACACACACACACACACACACACACACACACACACAAACATACACACACAAACACACACACACTCACACACACACACACACACACACACACACACACAGACACACACACACAGACACACACTCACACACACACACACACACACACACACACACACACACACACACTCACACACACACACACACACACACACACACACACACAAAGACAGCCAGTACCCAGCAGCTGTTTAACATGGCGTACGGAGCACAAAGTGACAAGCAGATAGACGACGCCATTGGTCGGAGACCGCGAGAAGAATGAACAGCCAATTGTCATACCCCTTGAACCCCTTGGCGTTGTAAGATCACACGTCGTTTCATGCTATATAACACAGAGATCGGCCGGTTTTGCCTCGTGTGCCGGCCGGGAAAACCCTCCTTCACCACATAGCAAGACGCAAGCTCCATTTGGTGCATCAAAGTACACACAATTCCAGATAATTTCCAGAGAAAGACCCTTAACGAGCAGAGCCAAAAGACAGTGATGGAACCCACACATCGACAGACGTTCACACAGTCCTGCCCATCTTTTGAAAGACAAGTGTTGGGAAGGAACTTCTTATAGCTCTCCTTCTGTCTCTTTGTCAGTTCCAACATAAATTATTTGGGAAATTACACACTAAACACACACCAATTAAATATGAGCCCATCTAACCTATACGGCACCAATGTATTATTCAATGCCATCAATTTTGCATTACAACATTACAGATGAATAAAACATTGCAGCGGTTGAGGATGGGGATGGGGGGGTGGATGGTGCAACCATCCTATTAATTCTGATGAAGCTGTCAGTCACCTCTCTTCCCGAGGTGAATGAAATGAAAAAGAAAATTAAAATAATAAATGATGGTATATTTCCTCAAACGGAAAAGCAGTGAGAGAGAGGAAGAGAGAGACAGGGAGAGAGAGAGAGAGAGAGAGAGAGAGAGAGAGAGAGAAAGAGTTTTTTTCTGACTGAGGACTAGGAGACAAGGAAGGGATGGATGTTGAATGGGGCCTAATGTTCTAACACGTTCATTGAAATTCCTTTTGTGGTTTGGGGAGAGAGCGAGGCGCCTTCTGAAAACTGTGACTCAAGCCTTTCATCTCGCTTTCCTCCGTCCGCAAGATCAAGATCTTTTTCTGCGGGAAAAAAAAAAAATCTCAAGTGGTGTCGCTCATGTGTGGCGATGTGACAGACCTGACTCCTCCACTGTTTCAGCTCTCTTTCCCCCCAAACACGGAGATATGACTCAGGTCTTCATCTTTTTTTTTCTTTTTCCCCCTCTCTCTGCTCCCCCTTTCCTCCTCTGAAAGATTGTCCTATAACACACTCTATTTGAAGCACGCCAGCAGTGCCCCATGTGTCATCGGACTAGGTGGAGATAATGCACTCTCTTTTCATCTGCAGGCGATGGCTGCATTAGACGTGTATTAGAAGCATGGCAAGACAATATTAATGGTCTCCATCTCTGCTCTGAAATGAGAGAAAGAACCCCCTAAAAACAAACATTCTCATCTCTCTTCTGGAGGCAACTGATGTATGGTGGCCAACTAAGAAATGCCCAGTATTTAATTTTGGTATCTACCCTTGACAGATATTTTTTGAAAGATCGAGTCTCCTTTTTTAAGGAAAGGAGACTCATTCTTTTGCCATGCATAAGCTTTTCTTCAAAGATGGAGGCATACGCTTTTGCAAAGAGGCATTATACGGTTGAGAGGCATAAAGGCATAGGTCTCATGCTTGATAATTGATGCTAGAAACAGACTTGCAGACACTTTCTTGTCCTCAATTCAAAGTTGAATCTATGTAACTGTGAACTGTAATACCAACGCGACTAACACTTTAAATACTCACAACTGACACAAAGCAAGAGATAAGTAAGGAAATATGTTGTTTACATGTTCTGCATGTGTCATATCAGTAACTGGATGCCTAAATGTCCCCCAGGATGATTAAAGTGTCTACTTATCTATCTCTCTATCTATTTTATACTTCCCTTTTCTGGATTATTCCACAGGGAACACACAGTCATAGTGCCCATGGCAACCAGTGACTAAGCTGAGAGGATCATTTTGCATTGTGAACATACAGCTATGTCACTAAACATCCTGGTGGGTCCATGACACACAGAAAAGGACTCTGGGTAACACATGAACAGCGTAGCATTAGCATAGAGGTGTAGTGTTAGCACAGTAAGGCTCTCTGGTCTGAAGCTAGGGTTATTCTGATGGGTTGCAGTCGATTTCTGTAGTCACAAAAAGTCAAACAAGTCACATGCCTAGCAAACGAGATCTGAGAGAATTCCCACATATTTTCCGCTGCTGGAATGAAAGGCCCAAAGTGGAGACTTTGTTCTGTAACTGCATGGCCTCCACTGTGAATAAAGGGTGTTTTGCCCATATGCTGTAAATGGGTTGCATGGAAGTCACCTTCAATTCTGCAAAGATCCTCCGAGTCACATGCCAACAAAATGCACCCACCATAGAAAACGTTCCAGCAAAACAAACAAAACAAAACAAAAAATGAATCCACTCCCTGATGAAGAAAATAACCCATGATTGGGTTATTTTGCCATCATACATCTTTGACAATGGCACATTTCTGCTCATATTTGACACAGTCATTGCAGATGAGGAAAGCATCAGAATACAAAAGTTAGATCAGGATTGCTGGACAAAAAAAAGACACAAGTGACAGTGACCTTCATACTGAAATGAAATGACTATGATTTTAGATGACAAAGAGTGCTTACAATCGCTATAGAAAATCATTTCACTGGACCTTTTTTTCCTAGTTGACAGTAGCTGTTGAAAAGTCATTGCAAAATCTAGCTAGTAGCCAGCTGGCAGCCAGCAAGCTACTTTGTGCATGAATTGATAATGAGTGCTCCTGGAAAATCCTCAAATGATCCATAATCTCCTAAAAATATCCGCCCCCCAACCGGGATAGCAATTGTTAAAGCAATGTCCCAGCCCCCCCCCCCCTCATCTCTCCCCCATCACAAATCCCGCTAAAAGACATCCCTGGAAGTTGTGAATTTCAGTGGTCATTCTTGGCTTTCATGATAATAGGAGGAAAGACAGAGGCATGCTGTCTGTGAGGCCAGCTCTGAAGAAGGGGCTGACAGCCCTGTCTGGTTGCATTAAAACAAAACGCAGAGGAATATGGAGCTTTCCGTGTGAATGCACAGGCCAGTCATCTCATTTCACTGGCAATGTGGCGGTCAGAAAGAGGAAGGGTGGGGGAGAGTGAGAGACAGAGAGAGAGAGAGAGAAAAGGATAGAGAGAGCAAGGGGTGGGACAAAAGAGAGGAGGGATATAAAGACAACCCTTTTGGCTAATTATAAAGCCTAAGCTTAATTGGAAACCAAAACGGTTATTTCATATCATGAACCACAGCATGCTTTCTTTTCTATCTGGTTTTATCTGCTCCATTTATGCAGATAGTCTTTAATGAGACCCTGTTAGAATCACTCACACACCCACACACACACAAAGATTAACACGCAAAACCAAAATACGTCAGTAAAATAAAATAGATTTTAACTCGTAGAGCTAAAATAGATTTTTGGTCAACTTTTCACATAATTTTGTTTCCTGCATGATCTTATCATTCAAATTATGAAGAATAAGTATCACAGTAAATGCCTTGATGAGATGAGATGAAAAGACTTTTGGGATACTAGAAATTAACAACTGAATTAGTTGAATGCAGGAAAGTAATTTGATGCAGTAAAACACATAGTTAACCAGTTATAATTTCTGTTTAGAATGGTTAAACTTATTCTTATACCAAATACAGCCTGAATGATAAAAAAAATGGCTACAGAAAAGAAATCCACCCCCTGAAATAAAAAACAATAAGCATGCTAGCATGTTAGCTAGTTAGCTGCTCACAAAATGGAGGGAAATAAAGAGCAAAGAACACCAACTGCATAGGGTCAAGAGCACACTTACAGCTTCTCAGAGAGAGAGCGAGAGAGAGAGAGAGAAAGAGAGAGCAAGAGTGAGAGAAGCCTTTTTTTTTCCTTGGGTCCGAGCAGAGAACCCTGACTATTGGCTGGATGTTCTATATTTAACGGGGCGCTAATATAAAGGAGCCCTTTCTGGTCGTGCACAGAGTATTTGTAGGCTGTGTGCTGCTGGCTTCAGGGAAGCCTGCGGCGCCCCGGCGCTCCCAATCCCCCGAGAAGAAGCGCGGCCGCCACTGAGCACCGAGAAAAATGGCTTTGATGGGGACAGGAAAGTCAGAGGGGGAAATATGGAGAGAGAGAAAGAGAGAGAGAGAGAGAGAGAGAGAGAGAGAAGGGGGTGGGGTGATAGAGGCGGGAAGAAGAGTGCCTGCTCAGGCAAATAAGGCTTTGAAGTATTTTTGTCACATGTATAAATAAACAGCATATGGATATACTGCAGCCTACATAAGCAGAACCACCAGGATGGATTGGATGGCAGTATTTACACCGGTGTGATTGAAAAGGTGACCTGATTAATTGACAACACAGTGAGTTACAGCATGCGTTAGCACATCACGAGATTGTGCCACTAAAGACAATAACCTTTCTTTCTGTTTCAGCTGCTAATATGCTGTGGTAATTACTGATTAGTACAAACAGCACCTGCAGAACTGGTGACAGGCTTCTCAACACGTCCATCAAATGTTGTTTTGCACACTGTATCCACAAAAGCCGACAAAAGAAATGCAGGTCACAAAAGCAATTACTTTCTTCGAGTAGTCTAGTCAATTTGGAAGGGAAAGAGAGGAACCGGAGAGGGATTTAGATTAAGTGTACGCTAGCAAAGCAGCCCACTGACTTACACAATGTCAGGTAGGCTAGTTGTGCCCTCTAGCCAATCGTACTTTTTCAGAATGGAGTGAATAAACAGTTTCTTTTCAAACCCAAAGAGCCAGGACTCGTGTCAAACACATCTCATAAAATTGCAGAATTACTTCGTCTGAAATGCCACTCTCATATATTCTGGACAATACCCTTGGCGTGAACAATCAAGTTGCCTGAAGTGTTCAGCATTTAATGTAAATCCTGCCATCAAAGGCTTCTTTCATTGCCGATATACCCCATATACTGTATATATGTAAATGTTCTGTGTTTAGAGCCATTTTGTTTCTTTGAATTGGGGAACTGGTGGATAATATTTAGCTACATTGCTAACTATTACGATCACATCCTCTACTGTATGTAGATGAACCATCTTTGTTGTGAAAGGCTCTGTGCTGTTTTTTCTCTCTCTTTTACTCTTCTTCACAAACGTCTGAAATTAATGGACTACATTTATCTCTAATGGGAAGAAAATATCACTGAAGTGCTTTTAATTAACTCTGACAAATTAATTACTGGATTGCCTTGTTGCAATGCACCTATTGCTGAGCCTCCTTGGTGGCTAGTGCACCATCAAAAGAAAAGTGACAGGGGCCAGGCAAGCAAAAGAAAACAAATCCTTTATGTTGTTGCCGGTAATAAACAAACATCGGGTTAGACGAGCTGCCGTGATTCGGTTGAGAGCAGTTTCGCAGGAAAACCATGCAAAAAAAAAAAAAAAACCTCCATCTGTTAAAACGTGATCCCGAGGAGCTGCCGCTGAAACTGTAAACACCTACACACACGCGGGAAGAAAAAAATCAAACCTCGAGCAGGAGAACAAAGGCAAACGTTTCCAAGGGCCCCTATGCACCTCCTCTCGCTCTGGCGCCCCAGAAAATGAAAAAAGCTTTTCTTGCTAAATATACAGCCTTGACGTGGGAACGCGTGGGCAGGTGAAAGCTAAAGCTAGCACTTTGAAAAAAAGTGAAAGAAGAAGAAAAAGAAAAGCTACACAATCTTTCTAAAGATCCCTTCTGCCTTTTTCACAATTCTTACATGCATTCAACTTGTTAGTTTAATTTGTGCTCTTTGGAAAAGTTGGTGTCTCCGGATACCATTTGAACTCTTAAAGTGTTTTGGCCTGCTACTGTACTTTTATGTATGAAGCACCGTAAGAGCAACTATGAGTGAGTAGTCTCCTGACAGAGACCGCTAAGTATGCGTTATGATTCTCGAGAAAATCCTGTGTTTTGTTTCCTATTAGATTATCTGCAAGCTGTACACACACACACACTTACACACACACACACACATACACACATACACACACAATAACTTCAAAAAACACTAAAGGCTAAAAACAATCTTATTTACACTGCAGATTTTATTTTAATCATGCTTGATCTGTTTAGGGACACTGCATATATGAAAAGCAAACACTTGGCTTTGCCCATGTGCCTCAAATTCTGGGGCCACCACTGAAGGATTCCATTAGTATGGTCAAATATTTACAATCCAAAGGGTCAAACACATGATTTGTTTCATCATGGTGTGATAGCTTTGAAGAATGACACGTCTTTGGTGTTTACAGTAGTTTTGTATTGCCAGTGATAAGACATACAGAATGTTGATTATGTTTGGTGGTTCTGATTGTACAATATTATTTATGTAATAATATTGAAATAAATAATATGTACATAATCTGTGTTATAACGTCTATTTTGATTGGCTGGTTGAAATAGAATTAATGGCATGGTTCTTTGAATATCTATTCCTATATGCCTACATAGGCCTAGTTACTTACAACAGGTTTCAATATCATCATCTGTTTGATGTTTGTAATTGTACATGTGCCCATATTCACAGATACACAGACAAACAGTCACACACACACACACACACAGACACACACACACACAGACACACACACACACACACACACACACACACACACACACACACACACACACACACACAAACACACACACACACACACACACACACACACAAACACACATACACACACATACACCATCTAACAAACATTGT
This sequence comes from Alosa pseudoharengus, assembly GCF_046254945.1. Taxonomy (NCBI): domain Eukaryota; kingdom Metazoa; phylum Chordata; class Actinopteri; order Clupeiformes; family Clupeidae; genus Alosa; species Alosa pseudoharengus. The sequence continues at coordinate 18,605,260 of NW_027468576.1, read as the reverse complement.
TATTACCATTGCCATCTAGCAAGAATAAAGATATGATGAATTCAGCCTTTACTCCCATTTGCAATTCAATAGTGTTAGACCACATAAGTCAGACAACCTTTCCTCAATTTTCCATCTCACGTTTTCCTCTGACAAATGCAAAGAACACAAATCTATCTGTAAAAACACTTGTAAAACACTGTATTTATTCCAAACATGGCGTCTAATTCTTATTCACGACGCCTCTGAAGCCTCAGTGTGCTACAGCGCTGGGCGACACACGCCTTTGTTGTTTTCCCTGATGTAAGATTATCTAGCTCTTGTCACACCAAAACACAGGATATCTTAGGTGTTATGTAGATGGCGTTAATAGAAACTTATATGAGCTCGCACTCCCCACAGGTTTTCTCGGGCACTTTTATTTGAAGGGGGGAGTGAGTGATGCACTCGCGACTCATCAAAGGCCTTCTGTCCCTCTGTATCGACCACGCTTCCATAAAGCTCCGGAGGTTGCTATCAGAGAGGGATTTGTTTTACAAGAGCTGCTTTACCAGCATGCTTTTATACATTAAAAAAAAAGAGAGAGAGAGAGAGAGACAGAGAGAGGGATGTTATTTGGCCACCAAACACTGTCTGCTTCCAATGGAACAGTAATGCCGCAGTTAAGCAGCCCAGAGAATTCAAAGCAGGTACAATCCGTTTTCCCCTGCGGGTCTCTCGTGTTCTCATGTCATCTGCCCTGCCAGTGAACACTACAGCCTAGTGCAGAGTCCTAAAAAAAAAAAAAAAAAAAAAGAGTACACTTGGAGTGCAAACGCCATGCCAGTGCGATTCGCAAACAAGCCATTTGTTTTAATTCCAGGCCACACTGACGTTTCATTAAGTAGATTTTTCTTTTTTTTATTATTTTCATCCCCAGCAACCAGCGATGTACAGATTGCAAGCTTAGTTACATAGCATGCAACCAGCTGGCCTTATCCTCCTGATTGGCTTTCTTTCTTTTTTCCTTCATCTTTTTTCCTCCCTCTCTGTAGCTCTCTCTCTCTCTCTCTCTCACACACACACATACACACACACTCTGTCGCCTTTCTAGTATGAACACTGCCACAAGTCTTGGACGAAGCACAGACCCACACATACTCCCTGCCCAGTGCTCTGATGAGATTGTGGCGAAGCACGGTGAGCCTCAGTCGAACGGGCAATCCCTCCGAGCGGGCATAGATGTTAAATTAGGCACTATTAGGGGCTCTTCCTAGAGGCCGACCTGAAACGAACCCGCAGACGAACCCAAAGACCCTCAGGGGCCATTAGGGGAGATTCTATTTTTTTTCCCTTCTTCTTTTTTTCATTTAAAACCAGTGCCCCCCATAATAAATCCATCATGTATCTGATGCCAGACAGTGTCCTAGCATAGAGCGAGTGCTTCTGGACATGTCAGATGAAGTGAGGGGGACCTTTACTGCTCCGGCTGATGGATTCTCATTTGTTCTGGTGTGAAGTTAGGAGAAGGCTGTCAGTGGCTGTGACATGGCGGGGGTAGGGAGGGATGGCAGGCAGGCTCACTGCCACAGACACCATACTACACCACACCACACCACCGTGCTTGTTAGCCAGTTGTGTGTGTGTATATGTGTGTGTATATGTGTATGTATGTGTGTATGTGTATGTGTGTACATGTGTGTGTATATATTTGTGTGTATGTGTGTACGTGTGTATGTGTGTGTGTACGTGTGTGTGTATATATGTGGGTATATGTGTGTGTATGTGTGTGTTCATGTATGCACTGGGTGTTTTGATCTATTACATACATGCCTCCCGTCCCCTTTGATGTGCAGTCTTATGCACTGATAGATGCCCTAGCCAAAGCTAAAGGAAGGACAGTCGTGGCAGTGATGTGGCTCTCTCTCTTCCCATCCCCCCCCCAACCCCCCGCAGTGGCCTTGTCCTCACTGCTCTGTGCCACACACACTTTTTCCCACCCATTAATATTTCCAGGCCTTGGCAGTAAGTATAACAGCCCATCCCCAGGTCAGACATGGCTGCCGAGAACTCTGTGTGTGTGTGTGTACGCATGCCTGTGTGTGTATGCATAAATAATAATAATATATTTAATTTATATAGTGCATGTGCATGTGCATGTGTGTGTATATGCATGTGTGTTTTTGCATTTGTGTGTGTGTGTGTGCAGACTGTAGTAAGCCTCGGAGAGTGTGTCTCTGTTATCTGTTGCTGCATAAGGGGAGCTCCGGCAGCCCTGGGTAGCTTGGCTGAGACAAGCCCTGCCCAGCTCTCGGTAGTTCCACCGCGCACCCCCCCCCCCCTCCAATGCCTCCCTGCCTGCCTCGCTCCCTGCCTGCTGGAATATGACACAAATCAATATGATCATAAATAACAAATAGGTGGAAAAACAGCCCAAATAAGGTCTGGTAAATAAATGTGTTGTTGTCTCGTCCTCCGCCTCTCTGCCTCCCCGCGTCCTAATGGCCGAGTGCCCGTCGTTTGCTAATGTTGCCATGGTGACTGGTCAGCGAGCCCATTAGTGGCAAAGTGTGATGACGAGCGACGACTCTATTCCACCGCACTCCCGGGCTTGCATGCGCACGCACACACACACACACACACACACACACACACACACACACACATACACGGGGGCACAGCAGGTAGGACACAGACAGCCAAGGAGCAGTGAATTTTACCCACCCACCCTGGCTTTTCATCGACTATACGTTCACAGACACTGTACCACCAATATGTATATATATATATATATATATTATATACATACTGTATATTCCAGCAAAGGTTTGTTTCCAGGACTTACTGCTCATGGGGATTTTATGACCCCCTTTGCTGCTATGTATTAATATATTGACAATCCACAGCAGACAACAGACTACTATTATATGAAAAACATGGATCACCGCGGCATCTTTGTGTACCTGGAGGCATCAAAGCCACATGATTACTTCTTTTTTTTCTGCAAGAATGCTGCAATATTCCGAGCCCTGCCCGAAGTGCTCCATATACTGCCAAGCTGACAACTTAATGATTATCCCTGGGAGGGCTTTGGCGTTCATCATGGTGATTCATAATGGATTGGCTCCCCCGTGATCTCCTCTGCACAATGTATGGCCAACCCACCCCGGTCAGGAGCGGAGACACTTCACGGGAGCTCTGCACTGCAGACCCCACATTCGCATGTTGTTGTTGTTGTTAGTATTGTTGTCATTTCATTTTGTGTGTCGTCTATGTTATTTTTTTTTTTCTGAAACGGAGGCTCCTTGCAGGCTGTTAATGAGAGGGGAACACACGCCGTGCCACGCAGCCATGTGGTTTTCAGAGATGCAGATCGGGCTTCACCCTGCCGAGTGGTGCAACGCTAAATTGCTTCCCCGACACACTGGAGGCAACTCCGCCCCAGCTGTGAGGGCAGCATGAGGACACACTGGAAAAGGGCCTCAACACACACACACACACACACACACACACTGAACGACATCACAGCCCAATGACATTAACATTCCAGCAAGCAGGTCTCTCACACTGCCTCTCTAACCATTCAAATGTTTTTTTGTTTTTTTTTTATCTAAAAGTGAGTTTGTACTTCTTATTATTTTGCAATGAATTAATATTTCATTCCAGTCGAGCAAGCAGCAGTTCAGAGACTAAAAGAGTAGTGAATGGGAACAATGCACTCTTCTCTCTCTATAAACATCACACATTTTTCTCTCTCATTTTTAATGCCCCACAGAGGTATGCAGTGAGTGGACAGTTGCTCACCTAATGAAATTCAGTACACAGTAGACCTTCAGGAAGATTCACATTAGGTGATAAAAAAAAGATTTGCTTTTAAGAACATTAAAAAAAAGATTTGCTTTTAAGAACATTAAATATGTTTTCATCTAATCTCTTGTCATGTGCTATTTTTGATAACTTCACTTGGTACTTTGAGAGGACATTTTGTTTCTTTTTATGTAAAACTACAAAATGTTACATATGGTATATAACATCAGTGCTATGAGTCAATTCTAATGTTAGTTTCTCCACTTCAGCACTAAATAAGTGTAGCATTATAAGTCCTGTAGCACCATCAGCTAATGGCAATAATCGAGCTTAAACACAAGCTTTTATTTTTCATAATGTTTAAACTGGAATTATACTCTAGTGCATTACCCAGTCTGGCCCAGAAAAATTAAGTTAATGGTTATGTCCCAGACATCACTCACCAAAAAAGGTCACCGCTCTCCGCCGCTGGTCGGCATGTAACAAGTGCCGGAGGACAGGCCTTGACTGGGGATGGGGGGGGGGGGGGGGGTGGACTACGGAGCTGTCTCTTTGCATTGATTGGCAATGCAAATACTTGTTACTTCCACATGAGGAAGCTGAACAAACACACACACACAAACACAAACACATACACACACACACACACACACACACACACACACACACACATACCTACATACATTCATACAGCACTCCCCTGAACTCATATTCTGGGTCATTGCTTCCCCAGCTCTACTGACATGCGGTGTGACTGAGCCACTGGGGGTGGGGTGAGGGGCTACAAGGTGGGGGTCGGTGGTTGGAGTTGGGGTTGTTGCTTGAGGCAATGGCCACAAGCGGTCCCCTGTCAGACCCTCTCGTCAATCAAACCTTTACTCCCTGTCCCGCTGTGAATACTTCGTCGTGGCGAATCAGTCCCAATTTCTGCTGACAAATGTTCTGTTGTGCCCCCACCTTCAGCGCCCTGTGCCCTGCGCCCGATCTGCCTTCCAAATGAGGTGGATGCCCAGGCAACAGCAGCACGGGTGTAGGCACAGGCCGAGTGGGGAGTGGACTCTCCTGCCCAGGGGGATGGCTGTTTTAACATGGACCACTGTTCCTACACCCTGCTGAAAGTATGGCTTCAAGCTGTCTACATGACCCTGTGTCCTCTCTCTCTCTCTCTCTCTCTCTCTCTCTCTTTCTTTCTTTCTTTCACTCTCTCTCTCTTTCTTTCTCTCCCTCTCTCTCTCCACCTTTCTAGCTCTATCTGTGTCTCTCATTTGAACTCATTCTATCTTTCTTTCTCTGCATTCCAGTTTACAATTAAATTTAAAGCAACTTAAAGCAACTAAAAGCAACAATTGGTGTGACTGTTCAAAATAATGGTGACTGTTCAAAATATTGGTATGCCCATGAAAACATCATAACAAGAAATATACATAATAAATAGCAGTAGGAGAAAAAGCAAAATGCATACACACACACACACACACACACACACACACACATACACACACACACACACACACACACACACACACACACACACACACACGCACCAAGGCACAAATCAGACAGTAGAAGAACTACATGAACAGAACGTTAATGAAATGCTAGTGACTCACTGTCTCTTGGGCTAAGACAGACTGCAGCGGATTGGGCAGCCTGAGGCTCACTGTGTCCCTCTCCGAACAGAACAACAACAGTCAGCTAGTCCACATCACTCACTACATGGACACGTGGGACACGTGGATAAAGGAAGATTTTTTAAAATCTTTGTCATTCTTCGTAAAAATGTTACAATGTAGGAAAAACGACATGTCATTCCTGAGCGCACTGGTTGTGTGACAACCACAGATGAAATGCCCTTTAGTGACAGAATTTTATATTTGGTCAGAATCTGTTTCTCTTTATGAAGTTGTGTTGCTGACAGTGAAGAAACTCTCTGCCAATTCATTATTGTCTTTTCACAGACTGATTTTCTTATTTTAGGCTGTCATTTGTTTGGGCAATGTTCAAATTACATCTTAATTATTTGATTAATAATATAATACTTTTTTATTTAAATGACAATAGTGGCATACTGCCGTTGGCTTTTTCTTGGTAATATTACTTCACACAAGAATCACCAGTTTCTAATCTTGTTCAAATTAAATATTTTCTACTTTTCTAAAAGCAATCCAAATGACAAAAGTAGCTGTTGAATTCATTTTGAATTATGCTGCCCTTGCATTTTTTAAATAGTTTTATTAAAATATTTCAGATGCTTAGGGGGCAAAGAGAGACATTATATGTCCATCATCAGTGAATGAGACTACGTGCCTTCTATGCCATGCTTCCGGAATCTTCCAGACTTTGTGTCTGGGTGCTTTCAAAAGTAGGTTTTTAATATTTTATTTGGGTGACCGATGTCCCTTTTCTACTCCTTTTTTCTCTTTTTTTTGTAAAGGGGCCTTGTCTGTGCCGGGGCCATTATTTGTCTTGCTGAAGGGTTTCTCACCTCTGTGGTGAGCGCGTTCCTGGCACACACCTGGACGCACGGCCGTGGTCAGGGACCAGGTAAGATGGATTGGCACTGCCGCTAAGTGGGCCTTCCAGTGGCCCTCATTTCCTCTCGCCCTGCAGACACGCTCATGTCTGGCCCAGACCAGCCCGGCGCGCCAGGGAGGGATGGTACCCACCGGCTGCTGCAACCGGAGAGCAACCAAGCCAAGGCCAGGTTCTGATTGGGCCGAGAGGAGAGGGATGGTAGACACACCCGTGCCACACACACAATACACACACACACACACACACACACACACACACACACACACACACACACACACACACACACACATACACACACAAGGCACACACACACACACACAAACACACACACACATAAATAAACACACACACACAACATACAAACACAAACACACACACACCCCGTCTGCAGGCGCCCGTCTCCCAGCTAACCCAGATCACAGTCACATGACTCTATTCCACAGACGCACGGCCCGTCTCCAGCCATAGCCAGAAATAGGCTAAAGTCACTAAAAATAACAAACATTCATAATTCAGTTTTTTCCCTTTCTCCAACCTGTGCTGTGTGTGGGTGTGTGTGTGTGTGTGTGTGTGTGTGTGTGTGTGTGTGTGTGTGTGTGTGTGTGTGTGTGTGTGTAAAAAATAATAATAAATAATAAAAACAGCACACATCCACCCGGTTGTAGCCTAATGGCCAAGATTGGTGGATTATTTCATTTCGCTGCCATTTTTCACCACAAGCTGCTCGGGCCCTGCCATGAAAAACCGGCAACCCATTTTTCCCGCCGACTGGACCTTTACAGCGTCGGGGCCATGTATTCAGGCTCCGTCTGACTGCTTCACAATGCCTGTCAGAAGCTCAATGGCCGGCCCCATGCATGTTCCCCTATCAGCACAGTAGCTGTCCGTGAGCAGACCTCTGGCCACTGCATCTCATGCCACTAAGCAGCAGAAGCAGCAGTGGCCTCCAAACAGCCTTGTCGTCTCGGCTTTGCACTCAAGAGCCCTCCCTTGCTACCCATAAATCAAAAATCGGCCCAGACGAGTATTATTTTAGCGTTCAGTGCTGTGTTATTATTAATATTTTGCCAATTTTTTCCCCCCTATGCACTTTCTTTTTTTTACAAAAAAAGAGGTGCAAAGCGTAAGGGCAGCTCTCTGCTAAATACCTTAAAAAGCAAAGCCCTGGGGAGGCTGAAGGCTGGCTAAATATGTGGCTAATCCAGCAGAAGAGGAAGTAAAAACAGAAAGAGAGAGGAGAGAAAGAGAGGGATAAAAACGGAAGGAAGGAACGAGGCAAACAAGCGCCGAGCTAGCGCTTAGCCGTATGTATTTTTATTTATTTTATTCTTTTTTTCCTCCTTTTTTGGTCTATTTTCGGTCGCGGCTCCAGGGGTAAGAGGGGATTGAAGTCCCAGAGGAGCACTCTAGTGCAGAAGCTCTTTACTGTGGACATTACACCCCTCTGCCATTACTGCCTCTCAGTAAGTCCACCCTAACCTCCACCCAGCTTGACCCCTCCACATCCGCCACTGCCCCCCTACCACTCTCTCTGTATGCCTCCACACCACAGGCCCCGCACTGATACCCCCCCCCCCCCGACCACCACCACCACCACCACTACTACTATAATAAGCCTCCATTACAGTAAAACTTCACAGGAGAGTTAGAGCAACCTCGTATACACTCCGTCTCTAACCTCCGCTTTGATTATCTCAAAGTAGCGGTCGAGGGTTTCTATTAATCACCGAAAGCTGTCCGAGAGCAATGACACCACCGCGGCAGCTCGGGCCGCACAAATATAAACCCATTAGGGCCACGGCGATCCCACAGACCCACTCGACTGTCATCCCGATGAATCAAGACGGCTTAGAAAAGGACCCCGCACTCCGCACAGAGCCATCAACCTTCACCAAGCACCCCTCGGAAGATCATTGGCTCCGAGTCCGACAGATCATATATACTCCCAAGATTAACTAAAAGCCTTTTAAGCGCACCTTGGGCCCTCCCTTAAAACATTACCCATCTATTCTCCTTATACCCAGCCAATCATTTCCCATGCATATTTGATGGCTGTTCAGGGCTAAAGCAGAAATAGTGAGCGAATGGGACATGCTTTATGAGCGTTTCCCCAGGTGAGGTGCTTTGGTTTGTGCATCAGAAGTTTTGTGAGAGATTGTTACCCCCATGTTTTTTGGCTTTTCCCACCAACACAAAGACACTTGTGGACAAGTCCACTTATTATTCTGTCCACTTATCATTCAAATGGAAACACCACTCCTGTCTCTTACTCCCCCATCTCATTGTCTCCCCTCCAAGTTTAAGACCCCCCCCCCCCCCCCCCCCCCCCGACCACCCTTTCCAAAGCCCTTGCTTCAGCTTCTACCCGGGGGCCAAATTCTAACAAGAACCCTCCTCCACAGCACACGCACACACACACACACACACACACTCACACACACACACCACCACCCACAAACCCACCCCACGGGTGGCGATTGCGGCCCCCTCTCCTCTCCTCTCCTCTCCTCCCCGCTCACAAACACAGCCTTGAATTATTCAGTCTTTGCGGCAGGCTGGCCGGTTGATGAGCAGGTGGATTTGAAATTCCAGGCGTCTGAAGCCCTGCGGACGCTGCCGCCACTGCCACCGCCGCCACCGCCGCCACCGCTGCTGCTGCTCTGGACAGAGAGGACCACCGACGCCACCGACACAACCCCTCTCCCTCCCTCCCTCTCTCTCTCTCTCTCTCTCTCTCTCTCTCTCTCTCTCTCTCTCTCTTTCTCCACCCTCTGCCTCACACAAGGTTGGCCTGGGCACAGCACACAATTGGTCCACATACTGCTGTCATTATGTCTATGAGTGTGAATATGTGTATGTGTGTATGTCTCTATGCGTGCATCTGTCTGTCGATGTATGTGTGTGCTGTGTGTCTGTTATTATTTGTTTGTGTTTCTGTGTGTCTGTATCTGTCTATTTCTACCTGTGTGTGTGTGTGTGTGTGCGTGTGTATGACGCACAAATCAGTCCAGACAAAGATTAAAGCCTATACACACACACACATATATATATGCATACATGCATGGGAGTAGATGTGTGTTTATGTGTATGTGTGTGTGTGTGTATGTGTGTGTGTGTGTGTGTGTGTGTGTGTGTGTGTGTGTGTATGTGTGTGTGTGTGTGTGTGTGTGTGTGTGTGTGTGTGTGTATGTGTGTGTAGAGGTACATATGCATGAATCTGTACAGACCAACAGAAAAGTCTGAATGTATTTATATAAATGAGCAATGGGCACAGCAGAGGAAGGATGCCTCTAATCACATGTAAATTTGAATGTGTGAGCCTGTCATCATAACAGTATAGGCATGAAATGAATGTGTGTCTTTGTATGTGCCTGCATCTATGTGTGTAGATAATTCACACGTGCGTGGGTGTGCTTATGTAGAAACGAGAGAGAGAGAGAGAGAGAGAGCAAGAAAAACAGACCAAGGAAAACACGAGAACTGACATGCTTAAAGCATATATATCCTAAGCATATACCGTCAGCTTCCCCCCATCCTCTGGGCCTAATATGCCTATTATAACCATAAGCCAGAACATCAGCCACGGCCATTCCCCTTTCATTGCACTGTTTTATCCCTCCCTCTCTAGCCTACCTCAAGGTCCAACGGCTCAAAAATCCCACAAGGACGTGCCTGCTGTGTTTATAAATGCAGAGCATCAACACAATGGCCGCATTATAGTTGCATGTTAAAAGGGGGCTGAGGACACTGCTATTTTCTTTTTTCTCTGCAGCTTAGTGATGAAGAATTTTTATTTATTTTTTTTTGGGGGGGGGGTAGGATTTGTCATGAGCCTATGCTCTGCTGGATAAATCTGCTGTACTAAAGCGCCAAGTGAGGTGAACTATGATGTGCGGCCACCGCGGGGCCCTTAATCTACATGGTTAAATGTGGTAAAAACTATCAGGTTGGTTCAATTAATACGCCAGCTAAAGGCGGCAGAAGAAAGTAAGCACACACACACACACACACACAAACACACACACACACACACAAACACACACATGCACACTTTAATCTTCATTTTAATTGGTACTGTTCTTCGTTTGAATGCTCTGCGCATAACCGTCTGTGTGTGTAAAATTACATCCTGGTTATTTTTTTGCTTATCTTATCTGACCAAACAGAAAGCACTGCACTTCAGCGCCTGTCAGCACCTCTCATATCCAATGATCCCCTCCTCCCCTCTTTTTTCACTGAGGTGCTCAGTGTGTCCTGTTTGTGCAAACATACACACAGAGAAGTCTGCTGCTCTACAAGCACACAGGAACCTGTGAACCCGCGGTGCAACATCTCTCAGAGGACAAACGTGTGACATTGTGACTATCTGCAAAATGTTTTTTGGTAGTTTGTTTGTTTATTTGTGTGCCTGCGTTTGAAAAAGAAGGAAAAGCTCAGCAGTACGTTCAGGTGTCACGTTCACTCTATGCATCCTCAAGTCAATAACGGAGGGGATGTCTAGGTGCGCCTTAGATGTCACATTGCATCAGAATCCTTCCCTCCTAAAAAAATGAATTGGCATTCAAGGAGTTAATGACGAAGTGTAGCCGTTAATAACTCATAAGTCGTCTCCTGGGGAATACTAGTTTACATTAATTACACCATCGCCCCTGGCAAAGTGCACATCAAGCAGTATTTTGCAAACAAACTACTGGCATATCTACTTACCGTCAGCACACAGTGGGGAGAGGAGGGGTGCCAACGCAGAGATTTAAGGGTTGCAAGCTGACAGCAGCCCTCTGAAATACTTTTTTCCACAAGACCAACCTTAAAAGAGCCACTTGCGCACTCCGATATAACTCATAACTTCTCTAACTCTACTTCTCTCTACATCTCTCTCTCTCTCTTGCTTGCTCTCCATCTATTTCTGACTTGTACCCCCCCCCCCCACCAACAAAAACGACACTGTCGGCCTTTGCATCATTGATGATACAGGCTCTGTGCTTGGCTAGAGCTGGATTCGGGTATCACTATCCCTGTGTTTGCTTTTTGCGCGACACACACTGAAGTGTGCGCTGTGCCCCGATTCACCCGTGTATTTGTCTCTTTCCGCAGGGAGAGCCTCCCATGGACAAGTGTGTGGTGGGGGGGGGGGTCTAGGTAGGGGAGATGAAATGTAGTTCCTCCCACAGCAGAGTCTGACACATGTCAATGGCTTGCTGTTGCGTTTCAGTGAAACGCCGGAAGGTTCTGTCCCAAGACCGAACCTCCGGCAGGCTCAGCGTGAGTCACTACAGAATGCAGGCAAGAGGGAGCAGAATGACAAATGTTTTATTCCACGATGCACCATCGCCATTTTTTTCATCACACAGGTGACTAATTTGTGTATGTGTATGTATACGTGTATGTGTATGTGTATGTGTACTGTATGTGCGTGTGTGTTAGTGAGTTTGCATGTGGAGTGTATGTCATTCTGTGTGTCTTTTTGAAATTTACCAAGGTGCATACATCTATGCATTGCATATATATATATATATATATATATATATATATATAGGTGATGTAAGTTCAATCTCTCATTTCCTCCTGCCACAGAGTCTTTAATCTTTTACATCCCTTTTTGTATCTTAAATCTTTAAAGAGCCAGATGCTTTGGGAACTTCTCCCTTTACAAAAAAATAAATAAATGGCGAGCGCATGTCCCAGCCCCCATTTCGCCCACACCGCTCATCTCTGCATTCATCTGCATATTCTGTTTAATCCCAGGGGGTGGGTCAGCGCTAACGGATGCCCTGCAAGGTTGGCAAGTGGGCACAATTAGTCACTCCACCACCAGCACACGGCACTGGCAGCGCCAAATTGCATGAACCCCCCCCCCCCCCCACATGCACAGCTATAGCCTCCCCTTCAACACATCCCTTGGCATTCTCTCAAAGAACAACTTTTTTATTATTCAAATGCTCTTTAAGAAAGAAAGGCCTCAAGCTTCAAGCCTGGCAAATTTGAAGGATAAAAGAAAATCGACTTTTTTATTCTTTTTTTGTTAAATGAACCCACCAGAAACATTCAAACTTAGCAGTGGTGTATTTGCATCTTTAATGTGTAACATGTGCCTTATGGCTTGGGTTGGCTCTCCTCTTGTCAGGTTCACACAGAGATCCCTGTTTCAGCCCAACACCCCTGACGCTACTGTGCCAATGGGGTCTTTGATCTAGCCGAGCCGTCCAGCTTTGCTGTCCCTACTGCTTGTTATCTTTAGCGCTGAAGAGAAGAAAGAAAGGAGCAAGCCCCAACAAGACAGAAACACACAGAAAGCTCCTTTGTGTGCGACACAGTCTGATTTCCACACACATTTTTCATTTTGATTTACCGTAGGATCAACAAAGCCGTCTGTGCTTTGGCCAAGAGGAGAATGAATTACAGAACAAATGAATAGATTTTTGGTGTCACCAGCTCTGGTGCATGTGTACAGCACATGTGATCGATACAGACAATCTCCCCCCATAGAGCAGTCTGATGGAGCAGCTAACCCCCCATCCAATCCCATCCCCCCGCCTCATGTCCCTGCAAGGCTTCCATATTGATGTCATTTTTTTTAGGAACATGTGGCATTTTCTCTGAACCTGAGTGAGTGAAAGTGAGAGAGGAAGAGAAAAGAGGAGGAAGAGAAAGAGGAAGAGGGAGAAGAGGAGGGCAAAGATTGACTTACCCCTGGCAGTGTCTTCTGTTCGTGGAGGGCATTCTGGGCCTTGATGGCGGACTCGCGGGCGCAGTAGGTGAGGAACGCGCAGCCTGGAAGAGAGTGGACAAAAGGGCACGGCCGCACATCAGCCTCGTTTGACACCCAAGCGCCGAGCGAAAAGCACCCTGGCTGCTGGCTTAGGGGTCACCCTACTGCTAAATGACTGAACATATCTCATAGCAGGTAATAGGAGAAGTGGGAGAAAAAAAAATAAAAAATAAAACAGAAAGATATGTCTTTTGTTTTCTGGCCTGCTCCAAAACGAAAAAAACAACAACAACAACAACAACAAAAGGCATATATGTAGCAGTGACAGAGTGACTGCGGCGGAGTTGTTTAAAAATGCATATACACACCAGCTGAAACCCTCCCCGAGACAAAACAATGAGAGCACCGAACAATCAATCAAATCCCTAACCCCGGGGCTTCCCATCATCCCCACTCAGGCTCAGCCCGCGTCAGTCAGCCCACTGACAAACCTGCAAACCAGGAGGGGTGTGTGTGTGTGTGTGTGTGTAGTGTGTGGTGGTGTCTGCGGTGTGTGTGTATATGTGTGTGTGTGTGTGTGTGTGAGGAAAGGGGAGGGGGTACGGGGACGTGTCCCTTACAATGATGACGGCCCGGGATGCTGTGTGTGTGTGTGTGTGTGTGTGTGTGTGGTGGGGAGGGGAAGGTCCCTGCAGACAGTCTAAATACAGACAGTCTATTTTCTAGCATGGGGAGGCTGTGTGATCTGCGGAGCATGCCGGATGTGTGCTTCCACTGTGGCCCCAGCGCCATACATCAGCCTCCTGCCCGTGTCTGGGCCGCCTACGTCGCTGCCGGCCGGCAAAGCGCTGAGCCGTTCTGACAGGGGGAAGATGCGGGAGGGGGGGGCTGAGGAGGGTGGTGTTTGTTGGGAGCGGGTCTGTGTTTGTGTGTGTGTGTGTGTGTGTGTGTGTGTGTGTGCATCTTGGAGATAGATAGAGACAGACAAAGATAGAAGGCATTCCTGTCTGGGGATGTATGCGAGGTGTGTGTAATATGTGTGTGTGTGTGTGTGTATGTACTGTATGTGTATGTTTGTAGAAAATAATAAACAGGTAAGTGTGTGAGAGAATGAAAGAAAGTATGTGTGTTTGTGTATGTGCGCTGGTGTGCACATTGTGTGTGTGTGTGTGTGTGTGTGTGTATGTGTGTGTGTATATGTGTGTGTGTGTGTGTGTGTGTGTGTGTGTGTGTGTGTGTGTGTGTGTTGTTTGTGTTTGTGTTTGTGTGTGTGTGTGTGTGTGTGTGTGTGTGTGTGTGTGTGTGTGTATGTGTGTGTGTGTGATGGGAAGAGGCAAGAGGGTGAACAGGAGCAGACGGCGGGGCAGGGCAGTGGGGAGAGCCTCCAGGCTTTTGGGCTCTCGGAACACACACGGAAACAAACACACACACACACACACACACACACACACACACACACACACACACACAAACACACAGACACACACACACACATACACCGCCCCTTTACCCAACCATCCAAATCCCCCTTTCCCTACCATACCCCATGCAACCCCTCACCTACCCACACACCCAGGCAAAAATATCATACACACACACACACACAGAGAGAGAGAGAGAGAACTCTCTTCCCATCGCACTGCCTGCAAAACACAGACCCCTCACACTGCCCCAAGAACCAGACAGAGGATCTGACGAGTATGATGGGGGGGGGGGGGGATTTCAGGGGAAGGAGAATGAGGGGGGTTATGGAGCAGAGATGGGTATTGATAGAACAGTTCCGACGGCTTGTCAAAGTGAAAGGATTTGGCTGTGTTGTGTTGATGCCATTCACACAGGGTAGGGTGCACCGCTTGGGGTGCTGTGATGGTGGCCTGGTGGGAGGTGTCTGGAGGGTCCGTTCACACTCTTCTTAACAAGGATGTGTTAAGGATGTGTTATGGGGCAGTTGTGGCCTACTGGTTAGGGCTTCGGGCTTGTAACCGGAGGGTTTTGAGGTTCGATCTCCGACCAGTAGGAACGGCTGAAGTGCCCTTGAGCACCTCACCACTCACTGCTCCCCGAGCGCCGCTGTAGCAGGCAGCTCACTGCATCGGGATTAGTGTGTGCTTCACCTCACTGTGTGTTCACTGTGTGCTGAGTGTGTTTCACTAATTCACGGATTGGGATAAATGCAGAGACCAAATTTCACTCACAGGATCAAAAGAGTATATATACTTTACTTTATATGTATGCGCTCAGGTGATATAAGCATGCTGCTTCTCAAACATCAGAAGCGTTCAGAAGATACAATGAGTCTGCAAAATGCCAAGTGACATATTCAGCAAATAGACTCCTTAATGTTTAATAAAGTTGATTTTCCAGATGTTTTATTACAAAGATATAGTGGTTCAACCCTTACAATATGTCATCTTTTGCTTTTATTACTTAACCATTAGCATTTCTATGCATTTGTTAGAATGGTCTAAAACGCACTGCCAAAGATCCTTAATATTTTTTTTATCAACCGTCTCTGTTGATTACAATATTTTCATTTGTGCAAAACCTAAAATGAGCCAACATTTGCCCTTAAAATGGACACTACCACTGGAAAAGCCCAGCCATTTTCTGTTCCAATTGTAATTCCAATAAGGCAGTGCATAATGTAATGGATCGCAGCCATCTGGTGACCTTTAAATGATAGAGTCCAGAGAGATGTAATGACCAGTCGTTGTCTGGGATTTGGCCAGTGATTGCCTAGCATGGCTAGCACCCCCCTCAGACTGAGAGCCCTGTGAACTTCGCCCCGTTCCAGTCTCCGGCTTGGCCTTGTGCGAGGTCACTCAGGCTGGGACACCACCCCTCCACTGCTCCGTGACACAGCCGCCGCCCGTCGCTGATACAACTGTCACGTACCCACCCGCCCGACTCCCAGCAGTCTTAACATAATGATTTCCAATGGCAACCAAACAAATCGCTCAATCATGATGCTCCTTTCCTCTCATTCTCTCTCTTTCTTTCTCTCTATCTCTCTTTCTGTCTCTATCTCTCTCTCTTGTCTGGTGTCTCTCCTCGGGACTCTGCCGTTTCGAACGCAATTAACGTCCTTCCCCTGCTGTCCACACGCGCAGAATACTTTGTTTTTCCAATTAAGGCCGTCTCAAATTGGATTCAACCATGCTACACACAGAGTAAATTAGTAAACGCAATAATATTAGTGAGCGAAGAAAGAAACAATCTCATTTCGAAAAAAAAGTGTCTCAGTCCTCTTTAATGTAAAGCTGAATGTGCAGTTGCAACCCACAGGCAATCGCTGTAACAGGCTCATAATTGGAATCCAAACACGTACAAATTGCCGGCACTCTGTTGCATACCAAGTGTAGAAATCTGAGCATGATGAAATTGTTTGAAACACGACAAAAAGGAACTGTAACAAGACCCTGCTGACACAGCAGCCGGCGAACTCAGTGTAAGGAAATGATCTGCCGCATCGTTTGATAAAAATCTAACAGCGCTACATCTTATGGGCTTAGAGTCTGCAGAGCTTTCCTCCACTCTCCCACTCTCAACCCCCCCCCCCCCACCACCACCACCACCACCACCACCAATCTCCACTCCCCATCTTCGACACACACTCAAAGTTGTCCCACACACACATACACACACACTGCCTCCCACCCTCCCCCTGTCCTGACCTGCTCCTGAACATTCTGTTACCCCTGACAGGCCTCCAGCTCAGTGGATGCAAACAGCCCTGCAGAGCAGTCCGCTACTGACAGACGCAGGAGAGGCACTGGGGGGGGGGGGGGTTCAGGGGGGCTACAGCTCGGACAAGAGCTGACTCTGGGCAGACCCGGCCCTGATCTACCCCCCCAAACCCCCCCACCTCAACCCGCGGATCCGTTAAGCTGCTATGTGAGAGTAATTAAGGAGCACAAATTGAGGGTGCCGCTCTTGCTGCCTGTGACAGCAGCCATTTGCTGGCTTATTTACTGCAGACAGGGACCTCCAGTGCTGGTGCTACGGAAACAGTGTCTCTGCTCCGCCACCTTTGGCCCTGATCTGTGAAGTGTGGGTAATTCCCTCTAAGTGTAGAGGTCCTGTGGATAAATTCATGACCACCATGCACCCCCCTCCCCGCCCCACTCTCTCCCTCTGATTCCCTTCTCCTAGCCTCAGCACTTAATACAAAGAGCCTTCCTTCCCACCTCCTCTCTCTCTCTTTCTCTCCTTCCCTCTTCTCCTCTCTCTCTCTGCACCTCTACTTTTCTCCTTCTTCTGAGTCGTCTGTTCCCTCCATCACTGTCTCTCTCTCACTCAATCTCTCTCACTCTCTTTCCAAATTTCTCTCTCTCTTTTTCTCTCACCACCTCTCTTTCCATCTCTTTACCCCAGAGGTAGCCTGGTCCGGTATAATGAAAAAGCGTGAACTACCCCCCTCACTATGGCATCCCACTCCCACCCCTTTCCCAATCCACCCCGAAAAAGTGTGAAGGTGGCAGGAAGTGGCGGAGCCAGGAAGCCTGACTGGCACAGGGACCGTTGCTGCCTATTGCCTCTCGCACTTCATTTTCGCCTGGCGGAAAATGTCATCGACGGAGGCTAGATTACCTGCTTACCTCATTTACCCGCTGCCGAGGCTGGAGGGGGAGAAATTGCCGGCTTTTCCGACGCTTTAAGCCCAAATGCACATCATCAGCAGACCGCCAACACAATGTGCTTATTAGCTGAATCTGTGCCAGGCGCCTGCCTTGCGTTTCTAGGCCCCCGTCTAGATTGGATATGAAGCATAATCAAAGCAGTCTCTGAGCAGTCCTTACCGCTCTTAATCACTCCCCCTTCGCCGAGTCCCCAAACTCCGATTTAGTCAGACATAAAAAAAAAAAGAAAAAAAGGAAACACCTTAGTCAGTGCTCAGAAACGGGGAACTGGGACCATCACCACTACTGCGCTCTCCGTCATTATTCCGACAACAATATTTTTCTCTGCCCCAGCCTAATTAGCTTGTAATGAGTCTTGTAATATAAGCAGTACTCTAGCGTAACCTGTAAACCTTAATTAAGTCGGGCACCTTAAAGCGAGCCCAACCTCTATCCCACGAGTTGAGCTTTTTGAGCCTGTGAGTGACGAGGACCAAAGTGTGGGTAAGTGCGGCTCTCTCTCGACCTCCACTTGCCCACTGATGGCTGCACAACAGACCGCCTTGATTGATTCCTCCGCCATCCACCTATAGACTAACCTCTGGGAACGAGGAAAACAGATCTATACGGGAACGCGGCTTCCGGGACAAATGGCCTGTGACAACCCAAAAGGTGGTTTCCGCGTTGAAATGATTCTGCTAAATGAGCTCGGAAGCGCACATCACATGATAACTCATCGCTGATGAGTGTGACAAACGTGCTGGAGAATAATGACTCGATCCAAATTGCTGCCCGTAGAATGATTAGGCATCGTGCCTTTTGGGGCTCCTATAGGTGAGAGTCTTTTCCAGTGGTCTATTCAGGCCGCCGTCATAGATGAGGCTGATGGAGAGCATGCTGTTGTTTGGGTTTGCATCAGATTGGGGACGAGGGGAGAAAATATCTGTCCCCTGCCACTCCTTCACACGGATGCTTAAGGATTTATGTAAAAATCAATGCGAAGCTCACTTAGACAGCCATTAAGACACTGTAAGTAGGTCAGCTTCTTTTCTTGTCCAGAGAAAGAAAGACGAATTACAAGACCAATGAAACATGAACATATTGTTCAGTGTAACATTCGATAGTGATTTTTTTAAAACTTTTTCTTTTTTTTTTTTTTGGTGCAGTCCGTCATTAATTGGGCAAACAATATTCCCGACGTGTCAAAGCACATTAGCCCCTATAAATATCCCAAATCCTTGTCCGGATAATCGGAGTAGTCAGTTAAGCTTGTACAATCACTGAGTTGTCTAATTGGAGAAATGTGAGTAAAACTCCATTTAAGAACACAGACTTCACAGCAGGGCCTACAGCGGTCAGGCGTGTCAGGCGTGGAAGGATAGCAAAATTCCTTCCTCCTTTTTTCCCCTCTTTTTCTTTTTTTCATCCTTGTCTTTTTTTTTTGTCTCTCCATGTGCTGCCCAAATCTATGTGCGATAACACATCTGCACTACTTACCAGCCAATCAGAATAGAAGGAGCGCAGCGAAGCCTTATCGTGTGCGGAGAGGCGTTTAGTGCCTGACTTTGCGTTCCATGGGCCTGGCACGGAATGGAGGAAGAGGAGGCAGAACAAAAGGGAGGCAGAGGAGAAGTTCCTACTGTGGGCGACAGCTGCTTGCGCCCTCCCTCCCTCTAGCTCCTCAGTGCGGGAGCGGTCTTTGGGGGTGGTGGTGGTGGGGGGGTTGGGGTGGGTTGGAGGGGGGTGGAGGGGAGGGGGTTGGGGGCTGAAAGGGGGGTGGGGGCCTGGCAGGCAATCAGTGATGTCATGCCAGCAGAGTAGCGATGGCAGCTTAACCTATTTTCGGAAATACCACAGATTTCTATTTATAACTGCGCTGAGCAGCACACACTTCCTCGCATCCCTGATGGATCCCACACACACACTCACTCCCATTTTTCTTCAACGCTTTTTTTTCCCCCTCTCTCTCTCTCCCTCTCTCTCTTTCTCACACACACACACACACACACACACACACAGTTCCTCATGTTTTCCCTGTCACAAAGCATCATAATCATCACCATTAACGGACTCCACGTGAATATTACAGCACCAGTGTGTGTGTGTGTGCACATTGGAGATGGCAACATTGCAAACTAGGAGCACCAATGGAGTAGCTGGGGGTTGGTAACATTTAGCGAGGCAGAGTTGCCTACTGTACCACCCCTGCAAGCTTCTATTTCATTCCATTGCAGCTCTGTGGTGGTGATTATGTTATACATGTGCCAGACTTGCCCTCTTTGAAGTACACAACCCCCCCCCCCCCAAAATCACACACACACACACACACATCCATATACACACAGCCCTATCACCACCCACTGCACGTGAAATCTCTTTCCATTTCCTCCTGTTCCTGAGATGTGGGGCACATGGCTTTAAATAAAAAAAAAATGTAAAAAAAAGAAAGAAAAAAAAACTGTCAAGAAGACAAATCAAGACTGAGACGCAAGCCCTTCAGCCTTCCTTCTTCGAGCACCTCCGGATTAAGGCGGCCATTTGTTTCAGCGCCACTGACAGTCTCACGTCATCCCTGGTGCTCTGCTCATCCACTGTGCCCGCCTGCCTAGCCGCCTGCCTGCCCGCATGTCTGTCATCTCTCTCCTGTCCACTCGGTTTGGGCTACACGCTTGGGAGCCACCAAGTTCGTCACTGACAAGCCCTCCACAATAGACGCAGCATGCGCACACTCCCTGAGCTTCGCTCTGCATCTGTCATGGGAAGCTTGTCCATCTTTTTTTGCATTTCTCTAATGAAAAACATAACAAGGCTCCACTGACTCTTTGATTGTTTATGCAGCACAAGGGGAATAGGGTTTGTGTAGAACAACAACTCCAAGGATGACAAAATAATGGGTTATCTTATTATTTTCGTGCTGCTTTTATGATCGAGGCGTTCTCGCATGAGTTCTCCTGGACCGTTTTTAAAAATAGAGAGGGATTACAACAAACATTACAATAAAATCTCCTTGCTGGTATTTCATTGGCTCCCCTCGAAATTCATTTCTGCCCAGCCGACCTCAAACACAACATTAAGAGAGAGTATTTCTCAAAGCATCGTTGAAATATCTCCCAAGCCTTTATCTACCTCTTGTATCCCTGCCTCTATTCTTCTGCATAGTCTCACACCAGGTAAAAGCATTATTTCTAAGCTCAGCTTGTAAAATAAGAAGGCTCGTATTCACACAAGCACAACATCAGAGAGTAACTATGACCCCCCCCCCCCCTAAACAAGCACGACAATCAAACTAAACCAGACTAATGCCTGTTATCTTATGTCTGTTCAACAACTCATCTCTTTGCAGTCTGCAACCCTGAGTAATATATATATTCACCAAAACAGTACAGAATACAAAACTTAGAAAGATAGAAATGGCCAATTTGTTGACTATTGAGTTGTATTTGAGTCCTTTTTGTTTTTTTGTTCATTAAACAGTGTAGGCTTCATCATTCCTTATGGGCCATGTATGTTGTGGAGAGTCCAGAGTATATTTCATAACTGAGAGCACCTCTGACGGTGCAGTGTCTTAGCCATGTTAACATGTCCCTGGCCGTGGTGCTGAAAACTCAGCGTGGCCACAGCTGTGTACTGCCATTTGCACCGAGTCTGACAGCATGCACTGCCATGACTGA
>NW_027468576.1:18463961-18578961 GCF_046254945.1 Alosa pseudoharengus | reverse complement strand
GCCTTCTGGTTTCAGTCGGAGTGAATCTGGCCATTCTGAGCTGCTGGGAGCAGACTGGATAATAATAATGACAACACACACACACACACACACTGTGAGAGCAAGCACTCAGCTGGAAAGCCAGGCTCACTTTCTAGCCGACACTCACTATACTAGCACACACACGCACACACACACACACACAAAGACACACACTACACACACAATGAAAAGGGGGGTTGGGGAGGAAGTGCTCCGTTAGCTGCTCTCGTGCGACACCAACTGGCGGTGGGCCTACAGTGATGACAACAAATGTTTTGTACGATTTTGGATTTTGGAACACATTTTGATTGCAACATAAATACTCACTATTATCATTACTATTATTATGGTTTTTATTGTTGATTATGATGATGATGATGATGATGATGATGATGATTTTTTAATATTTATTTACTTACTCTTACTTACTCTTACTTAATATTTATTTACTTACTCTTACTTACTCTTACTTTACTTACTTATTTGATTACTCTTTACATTTACATTTATTGTCATTAACTTTTGTAAGTCATATTGTAAAGATTGTGTGCCTGAAAGAGAGTAGACAAAATACTGTTACCATTAGGCCACTGGTAGTAGGAGGAGGGATAGGTAAAGTACCCTTTAAGTTTGTTTGTGTCAATACAAGCTTAAAGGGAATTTTTTAAAGAATGTCTTCCTTCTCTAAAATGGCATCTGATCAGACTGGTGCTATTTCACAACTTTAAGTCTCTAAATGTAACAAAGGAAGTCCAGAGCACACATAATTGCTATTCAAATTTCAAATTTAAGTTCATTGATCAAATGTGCCACAATTATATAATATACCAGAGGTCAGTCTTTTAAGATTACATTTGGGTTTAAATTATTTCAATTAATAATAATTAAAAACATTGTCCGCATGAAGCTGTACATTTTCAGTGGTGAGGTTTTGAAAACACTAAAACATTAAAATTTCCCTTGAATGAATTAAGTGTCTATCTATCTATCTATCTATCTATCTATATATATATATATATTTGTCTTTAGTGCATGATTATTACACCTTTCCTGAGGGATGGAAATCATCACAAAGCGTTCCGCAATACGATGCTTTCACAATAGGATACCCACGATAACATAACAACACAGAGATTCTGTGTTGCAGGAGAATCAGGAGACGGTAAAATAAGTATAACAGCACAATGATTCTAATATGCAGGAAAATCAACTATGATAGGCCTACATCATGGAGGAGGACTGAGGAATCCTTATTACGATACAGATATCTCTGGGGATACAATATATCAAAGGCCATTGAAAATATGCAATATTCCAATATCAATATATTGTCCCACCCCTATGCATGAACAGTATTGAGATAGAGAAGGCCCAGCCCCATGCCGGATAAGCAATTGTGATTGGATACTGGGGTTTTGGTGATTCACAAATGGGCATCGATGGGATCCATATGAAAGAGATTCAAAACACAAAGATTCTGATGATTTCTCCTCAGCTGACTGGCAGGTCAGTGACATTAGGTGTAGACATATTTGTCTCTGTTTCTGGAATGAATTCCCAGGCCAGCTTTAAAACACCATGGCTATCATACCAACCCCATTGTATCAAATAATTGAATACACCACTGCCCTTCAACATTAGTCACAGTGAATGAGTGGCATGGCTGTTCATCTGAAATAGGATTTGTGTTGTTTTATAGCCTTGCTGTTCAAGTCTAGTCACACTATGACACTAAAGAGTGAAAATGTGAAACTTCTGGCCCACTTTTACTTCGTCAAAATAAGATGATGTTTGGGTCATGGAGAGTCATTGGTTATTTTAATTTTAAACATCTCAACATGGAAGCTATAATGAATAGTATGACACTTAACTATATTAAATAATGTAATAATATGATATTCTAATGAGATTGGTTTTAAGACCAAGAGGAGGTTTTATTTCAAGACCAGACCACTAAACAGCTCTGGAAAAAATTAAGAGACTATTGCACATTATTCTGATGTCATCCTATGATTGCTGAGTGACATTCGAATGAGTTGACTGTCATATTCAAATTTGCAGTGGCCGTCATTTTAAATTGTTCCCTGTTAAATTTATTATATATTGTTTTGTATTTGTGTGTCGCTTTGGACAAAGGCGTCTGCCAAATCCCATAACCATAACAATATTACCATCAACTCATTCGGATGTCATTCAACAACCGTAGGATGACATCAGAAAAATGTGCAATGGTCTCTTAATTTTTTCTAGAGCTGTATATCATAATGCCTCAAAATGTATTTGTTTGTTTACATATTGCATTGATTAGATGTAAAGCATTCTACTCCAAATGCACCCATGCCTATCTAATAATGTGAAAATGTGACACATGTTCTTAATATGTGTCCCCCTCATCCCTCACACACATGCAACTGAATACGGGATATAGGTGAAGTTAAAGGAGAAGAAGCTCTTGTTGTCTGAGATCATTGAGCAGACGTATGTCAGCCAAAGACATAAAATTTGGTATTGGTTTTGACTCGGTCGCGCCTTGGTGTTGGTCTTGGCTTGGTCTCAACCTCTCGGTCTTGTCTCGGTCTTGTCTCGGTCTCGATACTTTCTGGTCTTGGTCAGGACTTGGTCTCAACCTCTGAAAGTCTCGGTCTTGTCTTGGTCTCGATACTCTCTGGTCTTGGTCAGGGCTTGGTCTTGATTTAGGTGGTCTTGACAACATGTATGTATCTGCTGCAATGTCAGTATCTATTGGCTGTGGGTGATCACAGAGATTTGGGATATGCACATATCTAGGAAGACTCTTGGTTCCACTGGTCAGCACTCACTGCCAGACCCACAGCAGAGTACAACAAACAGGCATAATGTTTTAATGATGAACTTATTAAGTCCAACTCCCCAAGTTCTTGCTGTGGGAACAAACAGAGAGCGGAGGAGGATGAGAATAGATACTACTTGGCAATCCAATGGAGTAAAACATTCATTTAGGGCTTCATGGAGGTCCAAGAATTTCCAGGGTTATGATAATGAACTATGAAAACCATAACGTTCCAAGTGCACTATGTATTTCCCAAGCATTATAGACCTATTCTGATTTACTTTCAGATAAGCACTATTTGTTTTATGTCGGGGACACTTTTCAGATACCTATTGAATTTCTTAGTATTTGGATACCTCAACTAGACCTGGCAACACAACGACAGGTGTGTCGATTTTATCGGAGGCTCTAATAGATTTGGCTGCAGCTTCGACACCTGGGTCCATCTGACGCACGCCAGAAAGACAAGAGGACAAATGGCGCTCTTCCCAGTAGACACAGCAGCAGCAGTAGCATACTGTCACAGGTCTGGAGTGAAGCCGCTGGGCTATTTTCAGCACGCAGCTTGGTGGGGTGAGGACAGTGGGAACTTCCAGTTCATGCTTTCTATTGACCATTGCCATTAGTATTTCACTAGGCTAAAGGGGGAGACAGGAAAATCAATATGGCCAGCACTGTTAGTGTGAACGTTTCAGAGGGGGGAAGGGGGGGGGGGGGGGAGAAAGTTACATACAGTTTAGCGTGCTAGCATTGATAGGTTGTTAGCGGTGCAGCCAGCATAGGGTGGCAGCTGAGCTGGATCTTTATGGTCTGTGGTGACTCGAGCCCAAGGGAGCTCTGGAAAGAGCTGAGGGAGCCACTTAATGTCCTGCAATCGCTTCCAGACACACTGCAGCCAGCGCTAGTTACAGAAAACAAACAGCGTAATGGGCTCACAACGCCTGACATACACACTCACTCACTCATTCACACACATACACACACACACACACACACACACACACACACACACATTCATCACATTCACCCACCCACCCACCCATACATACACACACACACACACACACACACACACACACACACAATCATCCATTACATTCACCCTCACATTCACACACACGCTCGCACACACACACACACACACACACACACACACACACACTCACACACACACACACACACACAGAGAGAGAGAGAAAGCATGCCTATTTCACGCATGATAGGCCTACAGTAAATGCATATTGCAGTTTTTGTAGTGTGAATATGGTTTTGTAGTGTGAGTATAGTTCTCCCTCTAAGCAGTCTTTTATGTAAAGCTTCATAATGATCAATTTCAGAAAATTGCTCCACAATCCTCTAGCCGTCCATTCAGTTTTTGCACTCCAAAACTAAAATGCATTCATAGCATTATAAACATTGTGTCTCTCAAATTGAGACATAAATCATTACAAATAATTACCAAAGGTGTACAATACAATGAAGAATTTCCAGAACAATCTAGGCTGCTTATCTTCTTTTACTTGTCCATAAAAAAAAAACCTTGGCATCACAATCATTTCTTTGAAGCTTTTCATCCTCTTAGTGTAGCCTACTAACAAAATGAGAAAAGGTGTCAATTAGTGAATTTAGCTTCAAGATAAAATAGTGCTTTTGCACTCAATCTCAAGATTTCCTTTGGGGCCAAAACAGCATGTGCTTTCTACCCGGACTCCCTTCCCATACCCTATTGAACAAAAAAAACTGTAGTTAAACCTGGTTAGCCTGCTTGAGATAAACAGTTGAGACAACTTCCCCCCTCCAAAAACCCTTCTTAAAAGGCTTCTTAATGAGGTATCATTGTCATATTACAGATATTCTCCCTGACATCTGTAAAATGTTTATCCAGGCTCTCATGCCTGTTTTCACCGTAGTTATGTGCAGCTGCTGTACTCCATTGGTTTCCAATCATACTGAGTGACTGAATCTGCTTATGTCACAAACTCGGAGATCATAAACAGCGTAAACCAAAACAGAGACAATTAGTGAATCAAATTTACTCACAACGAAGATGAGGTACATAGTTAACCCACTTCATGAAGTTGTATGATTTTATCCACATGCTCTTTCCACACAAATAGACATACACTTAGAACAGTTGACAATTTCACCAGCCACCCATCATCAGTTTGGAATCAAAGCTAGGAAAGGGGAAGTGATCTGAATGAGGAAGAATTAAAGTGACGTTCTGTATGATATATTTTGTCTGTTTTCCTCAGACCATCTCTCAGACCAATTCTGTCCACGGGCTTTTTTAGGTTGCGATGAAGTCTGTCATATTTGGTGATTTGGTTGCTGTCAGTGAGTTGTCCATCAAGTTGGCATGCAGGACTTCTGTGAGATTTCCCCTGGGGAATGCAATCAGTTACTGATTGCATTGTTCACATCTTAGATGCAACCATGATAAAAAAAATAAATAAAAAAATAAAAAAATCTCTAGAACAAAACCAAACGAAAATCTATTAGTACACTGCATTGATAGAGCCTTTCACACCTTGAAAAGCCCCATTTGATTTGCTATGCTCGTAGTTGTAAAATGCTCAATCAAGGCCTTCTCTGCACTGTAACTAAAACCTAATTAAAAAAATGTGGGATGCATACTAAATATCAGGAACCCATTCTGAACATGGGATCAGGAACCCATTCAGAACATTTACATGGGCTCTCAAGTCCAGTTGGCTGGAATTCTGGAGGAATTGTTCTACGTGATATTATCGCTGTTACAGTAATAACTCTGTACATATCTAGAATTGAATATAGATAGATTGAATTGACAGTTAAATTGATAGTTAGTTAAATTGAACTGATAGCCACATGAATGCCACAATAATAAGACTGGAAAGACTGTTAGCAGCTCTGTCTCATTTCATGTGCAAGCTCTCAGCGCTGCCTGTTGTGTGCACCTCTCGATAATTAGTGGACAGACTCTGGCCTGTTTGTTGTTCTGCGTCAGGTGTGTTATATCCTCCTCTTGCTCTTCAAAGAGCTCTCTCTGTCCATAGTACCGCCTCCGTCTGGATGTTTTCTTTTTACTAGATTTCTCTGAGAGGAGGAATACTGTACAGTGGTCTCTGGACAGTTGTCCAGAGCTTCGTACTGCCCAGCTTCATATTGTTTCTGACCCCTAATATTTAATGCAGGAGTATATTGTCCTTTACAATTGAATATGCGCATAGAAAATACAGACACACAAACACATTTTACTGCAAGAAGTTTGGAAAACCAGCTTGCGCTACCGCAAGACCACCACTAGATGGCAGTTAAAGTCTAGTCTCATAAACCTCTCATCAGTCATCTCCTTCAGAATTTTCAATATCCTCTGCTTCCAAAAACAAGTTATGTGGCAGTCAAAAATTATTTTAAAAGTTGTCTATGAAGTACCAGTCACATGTATAGGCTATATGTATTAGTATATTTTAAGACATACACACCAAATATGTCCTACAACCCCAAAACAGAAACAATTGGGACATTGTGTAAAATGCAAATAAAAACAGAATGTGATAATATACAAGTCTCATAAACCCATCTTTAGCAGCAAAAGGACATAGACAACATATCAAATGTTGGAATTAAAAATCTGGACTATTTCATGGAAAATATGGGGGGGGGTCTAAAAAATTAAGTTATATGTACATTTAGTGACTGTACACTCATTGGCCTGTAGATGGTGGTGCACACATATACACATGCACACACACACACAGGCACCCACATACTATCGGTATTAGAACGGCCGATACATAATTACAAATTCAGTAGGATTAAAAGAAAGCCAAAATAAATATTCATCATCATCATCATGGCTGCATTTCCAGTATTGGCGATAAGTAGTCGTTTGTCCACTAGACGGCGCATCGTTGCAGTGAGACGTAATTATGACCGCCGCGCAGCGAAGCGGCGGTCATATAGGTTTAGTCAGAATTTTTTTTTTCTTTTTCTTTTTCGTACTCTGTATGCACGCCAAGTTTTGTGGAATTCCGTTCATGGGGGGCCACACAATAAATTCATTTATGTTACTATACACCAACTGGCCTGTAGGTGGCCGGAGACAGTTTTCTGTGAATATCTCGAGAACCGTAGGGCCTAGGAGGTCCACCTTTTTTATGTATGTTGGTCTTAAGGGGGCATGTCAACCCATCCCATTACCACTTATTTCATGTATAGCGCCACCTAGTTAAAAATTTAAAAGCAAAAAATTAGGTGTTTTCATTACAATATCTCTGGCTGACAAGGTCAAAACTGCACGTGTAGGATCATTATGACACCCTCCGAATGCATGCCAAGTTTTGTGTACTTTTGTTCATGGGGGGCCTTACAATAAAATAATTTATGTGTACATTTAGTGACGTACACCAACAGGGATTCCCGGGACACTGAAAGACCGGGGTACACAAAACTTGGTGGGCATGTAACCCCACATGGATAGCATGGAACCGTCGTTTTTCCGAAAGGAGGGTAGGGCAGACACAGTTCTCTGTGAATATCTTGAGAACTGTAGGGCCTAGGATGACCATTTTTTTCCGTATGTTTGCCTCCAGGGGTAATGTTAACCCATTTCATGTGCACACATGTGGACAAACAGATACACACACACACACACATACATTCACAGTAATCATACATATGACACATACTCACACAGTAGACATATGTACGCTTGCATGCACAGGCACATACGCAGGCACACACACAAGCACGCACACACACACACACACACACACACACACACATAACATAAACATGTACATGCACACATGCACACAATTCAAGAATTTCTCAGAATTATGAACAGGCAAGATGGAGGTGGGGTTGTATAAAATGAATTTTACATGTGAAATTTATGCACTAATCATGTTTTGGTACTTGTTGTCTAGCAGATACCAGTGAGAATTGAGTGTGGATAATGCAATTTAGTGAGACAGTTAGAATCATATAGGCCTTTCAGCGTGATTTATTTTTGTGGAAAAAATGTGCTGGACTGGGCGGCGGTCATATTTTGTACCGCTCTGCGGTACATCTAGTTTTGAATTTGATGCCAGCAACATGTTTAAAAAAATTGGGGTGGGAGCATGTTTACCACTGTGCTGCTTCACTTCTTCATTTAACAAAATTCTGTAAATGTTTAGCAACTGAGGAGACCATTTGCTAGAGTTTTGAGAATGAAATGTTGTCCCATTACTTCCCGATAGAGGATTTCAGTTGCTCAACAGTATGGGGTAATCTTAGTCATGTTTTTCATTCCATTATGCACCTAATTTGACAAATGTGGACTGCAGACATTTTAGCACCTGGACTCTTTCTCTATGAAATATTATTTAAATATGTGCAGAATTCATTTAGGCATTGTTTTCCTGAAATATTTAAGTTCTTCCCTGGAAAAGACATTGGATGGCAGTATATGTTGCTCAAAACCTGTATACATCATTCAGAATGTATTGTGCTGTAGGCACTAATGCTCCTCCACACCGTCATAGATGTTGGATTTCAATCTGATCACTAAAACAAGTTGGATAGGTTGGATACTTGGATAGGCCCTCTCCTCATTAGCCCAGATGAGTCCATGATTTCCAAATAGAATGGCACATTTGGATTGGTCTAACCACAGGATCTTTTTCCATATTACCTCAGTCCATTTTAAACAAGCTCAGGTCCAGATAAGATGGTGGTGTTTTAGATATCATGTCTCAATACAATTTTAGCTGTTACAATTGTGGCTGCAGTTTTTGAATTGAGAATCAAACTGTGCACATAGACAATGGTTATCAAAGGTTTTCCTGAGCCCATACAATGACAGGTCAGGAAACAGGTCTGGTGTTGATGCAGTGCCATCTGCGGTCCAAAAGACCACAGCCATCTAATTTGTGTTTCAGCTCTTTCCCTTGTTTACAAAGATTTCTCTGGATTCTCTGAATGTTTTGATAGTATTATGTTCTATAGATGATGAACTCCCCAAAGACTTCACAATTTCATAATAAGAAGCATTAAAATGATACTGTTTCATCATTTGTGCACACAGGTTTGCACAGAGTGATGAACACACCTACAGTACATCTTTACTTCTAAGAGACCCTGCCTCTAGGATGCTCTTTTTCATACCCAATCATGTTGCCAGTTACCCTAATTAGTTGCGAAACATTCCTCCTTTTGTTTTGTTTTTTGTTTTCCAGCATTTTTTATCCCCATCCCAACCTTTTTTGAAACATGTTGCTGGTATCAAATTCAAAATTAACATATATTTTCCATGAAATAGTAAAATTTGTCATTTTCAACATCTGTGTCTGTTGTTGTTCTTTTTGCAACTAAATATGAGTTTAATCGATTTGTAGATTATTACATTCTGTTTTTTATTCACATTTTACCCAACTTCCCAACTTTTCCTGTTGTTGTATAAATTGCTCTCTAATGGGTTCTACTTTCTCCATTTACCATGTTCCTGTATCAGACTATTTAAGTTAATTCTGCATAACATGCAATACTTTTATATTCTTCATTCACATAATCAAACTTCTCACATATGACCTGCATGACGCAACCAATGAAGTGTTTCTAAACCACTGATTTGTGAGAGCAATTCATCATGATGAAGATCCCAATGTATGACACTTGTTACCTTCAGCCCTGTTTTTTTTTTCATTATTATTTTTGATGGATGGTGCCTAATTATTTAGTCTGTGTTTGTCTGATGGATGAGGAATTCATTGGCGGCGTGATGGCTTGGAGATTGACTTCGGTTTTAGCGAGTCAAGTAGCTGTCCTGGCCTTCCAAGCTGTCTCGGAATTAATATTTCATATCACTTTCTGCCTGTCAGGATCCACTGACCTTGAGTTGCTCATGAGGTGCTGCAAGAGTCTCTGTGTGTGTGTGTGTGTGTCTCTCTCTCTGTCTCTCTCTCTCTCTCTCTCTCTCTCCCCATGTTGCTGTGCAACACAACACAAAATGCATAGGGCACTAAAACACTCATAAATATCTTCAATTGCAGTGTTCAGTGGGTTTGGAAAACAATTTGGCTCAGGAGACACAGGCACCTTTCAGTAAGTAGGCACTGTGAATGCTCCATCAAAATACAGTGCATCGAAAGAAGAAGAGCCAGACAGTGTGTTACAGCCTGGCTTAAAGGCCATAACCAGAATACAGGAGGACAAGTATAGAAGGGTCCACTTTTACTTATTTATTTTACAAGAACTAATCAAAACGAGCGAAAATGTCCATGTCAGTATATGAAGGAGTCAGTATGCCAGCGAAGCGCGTGAGATGCGATATGGACTGAGAAGTGAAATGCATGGATGCAAAAGCAAAAAAGACAAGAAGGCCCAAAAAACCCAAGAAGGCCCAAAAAGCAGCAGCCTCGCAGCTCTCGCAGCAAGGGAACACCCGTGCCCTTTATTCACAAGCCAGTTAGCACCAACAGGTGTGCTGCCACGCCCACGCCGCCCATACCTGCAATGACAGAGACAACCAGCAGAAAAAGCGCAAGCAGACGGACCAAGCAGGGACGTCACACAGTGTATTGAAGGATCTGTTTCGACCTCAGTCTGACCGTCACTACGGTCTAAAAAAGGAATGATCACTTTCGTTCTGCCTATCACCGAGACCATATGTCAACAAAGTCATGTCCATGACCTCCGGAAGCAGAACGACTCGAGCTTGTAAATAGCGGAGATTGCTCCCGGTTCAGTCTCTCACCTTGATCGCCTCATCTGAGACCTGTGATACGTGAGTACGTACTTTCACTGCGTTCTTGCTTGACTGTGTTTGTTATCTGCATGTGCAGTAACCTTGTGTGTTTTTCAGGAAACTTTGTTTAACTTTGTTTAACTTTGTTAACTTGTTGACGCCTTTCCTGAGTTCGCCCCATACCGCACGGCGGAGGGGCTAGGGTGAGCCTGCTGCCTGCGTTCGCGCACTGCTGCGGGCCGCCGTTTCAGTGTTATTTTTCCTTTTGTGTGTGCCAGGTTTCCGGGTTGTTTTTGTTAACTACTGTGTACCTTATCTGGCTGTTCGCGGCTAGTTGGGCTTGGTGTGAGCCTGCTGGGTGCGTTCGCGCACTGGCGTGGGCCACCGTTATTATTTCTGTCTACTGCTCTGGCAGCCGGAACCTGTGTGGGCCTGATCAGCGCGTATGTGCTCGGCCGCTTAGGCGCTAATGTTACTGTGTGCTTCTTGTCAGCTTTGTTGTTGTGTGCTAGGCTACTTGCAAAAGGTAAGTTTAGCTGTTTGTGTCTGCTAGGTGCAGTCTTGCATGAGGTGCGGGCTGCTGTGTGTCTTTTTTCCACTTGTCCACTGGTGTACGACGGCGCGTGCGTTCGCGCACTGGTGGCCGCCTTCTTTGTGTATCTGTTGTGTACCCCGTCGCTGCTGTCCGCAGCTAGCTGGGCCAGTGTGAGCCTGCTAAGCGTGTCCGCACGCTGCTTCAGGCCACCCGTGTACTGTATTACACCACTGCTGTATCTCTTTACGGGCTGCTGCTTGCAGACCCAGTGCGTTGTACGGCCAAGGTAAGTGCCTTATTGTATTGTATTGTGTTGTATTGCATTGTGTTTTTCTGTGGTAGGCTATGGCGGCACACTACTGCAGAGTCTGTAGGGCCACGATGGCGCCCAATGACGGGCACAGAGAGTGTCCCGCTTGCCTTGGGGCCGCCCACCTCCTGGAGGATGTCGACAGCCCCTGCAGCGCAGCCTGTGACCTTCCTAGGGAGGAACGGCTCCGCCGGGCTGACCAGGCATGTGGCCACGTGCGTGGACGGGACAGGCGGCGCTCACCCGACCGACCATCCCACTCTCATAGGCATGGCCGTAAGCATACGCACAAGCGTAAACGGCAACATGAGTCCCCTTCCGGGCATGATCAGGTGGAGGTCCCTGGACCTGCTAAGCGCCACGGCAGCTGCCGTGACCGAGGGTGATGGCACGGAGTCGCTTCAGATCCTCTCAGCTCTCCAGGCTCTGGCTAGGAGGATGGACAGGCTGGAGGGTCTCCAGGGCACGTCATCCTCTTCTCTGCCCCCTGGCCAGGGAGGTCTCTCCCCATCCAGGCCTGAGAGCCATGGTGCGGATGTTGATCTGGGCGATGTGGATGTGCTGTCACTCCATGCCCCTCATTCTATGATTGATGACGTATGCGGGGACGGCTTCCTGGATGAGCTACATTCAGACATGGTGGAGCCAACCGATGAATCCACGGTGCCAGGGGAGGTCCCTGTCGGCTCCCTGATGTCACGGTTGTTGAGTGCCTCCAAGATCCTGGGTCTTCAGGCCCCTATGCCAGACATGGCTTCCCTTGGGGGCGTCTGGGAAGGCGTCTCGCATAGCAGCCCACCACCCTGTATACCCGTGGCAGAGGATTACACGAAGGTGCTGCGGACGGCATGGGGTAAGTCGCTACAGCGCCCCCAATTCAATCCAGGTTGCCGTCAGCTGGCGAAGGCTGCCTATCCGGCCGACTCAGGGCTGGGGGATATGCCACCGGTCGAGCAGTCCGTCGCCGCCTGGACTTCCCTGGGGCCTGCCAATGCATCTCCCAATCCACGCTGCCCGCGTAAGGAGTGTGCCAAGACGGACCGTCTCATCACTCACTGCTTTGACGCATCAGCACAGTCCTGCCTAGGGATCCGGGGCTGCCCGTCGATTGCCCTTCCCAGCTGTCCAGGACCTCCTGGGAAGGGATTGTGCCAGACTCTTGGGTTGTGGCTACGGTGACTCACGGTTACCGCCTACAGTTTCGACGGCGGCCCCCTACGTTTTCAGGGGTCAAGATGAGGTCTGTGAAAGACCCCCTTTTAAATTCCGTGCTTGTCAAGGAGGTCCAGGAGTTGCTTCTGAAAGGGGCCATCTCAGAAGTACCGCCGCACGCACAGCACACTGGGTTTTATTCCAAATATTTTATTGTGCCCAAAAAAGACGGAGGTTACCGGCCGGTCCTCGACCTCAGGCCCTTGAACCAGTACCTCAAAGTGCTGCCATTCAAAATGGTCCACGTTGGAATAGTGATTCGTTCCATCCAGGAAGGGGAGTGGTTTACGTCTCTGGATCTAAAAGACGCGTACTTCCACGTCCCTATCTGCCCAGCACACAGGTCCTTCCTCCGCTTCGCCTTCCAAGGCAGGGTGTTCCAGTTTCAGGTCCTCCCATTTGGCCTTTCACTGGCCCCCAGAATTTTTACTCGCGTGGTGGCAGCCGCGCTAGCCCCCCTCCAGGTCCGGGGCCTAAAGATCCTACCGTACCTGGACGACTGGCTAATTTGTGCCCCATCTCAGGTGCAGGTGGTGCACGACACCAACACAGTTCTGACCCATATCCAGGCCCTGGGTTTCACGGTCAACTGGAAAAAAAGCAACTTGCAGCCCCGCCAGCAGGCGTACTTCCTTGGTGTCCTCCTCGACTCAGTCAGCATGACGGCGTCTCTCACTCCACGGAGGGCAGACAGCTTGACCGAGGCTCTGACAGGCTTTCGGCTGGGCAGGCTGGTCACCGCCCACAAAGTCCAGAGGCTGTTGGGCTTACTGGCCGCGGCAGCTGCGGTACTGCCATTGGGCCTGCTGAAGGCACGCCCCCTGCAGTGTTGGTTCAATGCCTTTCAGCTCCACCCGAGGGACGACAGGCATGTGAAGTTGCGGGTGTCTCCTGCTTGCATCCGAGCCCTGCGTCCTTGGAGGGACAGGAGGTTCTTACTCCAGGGGGTTCCACTGGGGGGCCTTCCTCACAAGAGGCAAGTCATCTCGACAGACGCTTCTCTGACAGGCTGGGGAGCTGTCTGGGAAGGGCTGTCAGCGAGGGGCGTGTGGCCGCCCTCCTGGACATCAGGAACACATTCAGTACACATTCCAAGCGTGGAGAACAGGGCGGCCGACATTCTCTCCAGGACCGAGCCACTCCCGGGGGAATGGAGATTGAACCCAGAGGTGGTCAGCCAGGTCTGGGCTCAGTATGGGACTGCACGAGTGGACCTGTTTGCGTCAGCGGAAACGACTCACTGCCCAGAGTGGTACTCTCTCGTGGGACAGGGAGGCAGTTTGGGCCTGGATGCTCTGTCACAAGACTGGCCGACAGGCTTGTTGTACGCTTTTCCTCCATCCCCTCTTGTACCTCAGGTCCTGCGGAGGATCAGGGAGGGCCGACACACAGTTCTGCTGGTTGCTCCACGGTGGCCGGCGAGGCCTTGGTTCCCCGAACTTCTCCGGCTCCTGCAGGGTCAGCCATGGCAGTTACCCTGCCGGGCGGATCTTCTGTCCCAAGCAGACGGGCAGATCTGGCATCCAAACCCAGGTGTCCTGCGCCTGTGGGTTTGGCCCCTGCAGAGTCCGTCATTGAACAGCTAGCTGAGTCTGTGCAGGAGACTCTGAACAACGCCAGGGCTCCTTCTACTAGAGCTTGCTATGCACTCAGGTGGAGGATCTTTTTGGATTGGTATGCCAGCTTGGGTCTTGAGCCAGCGGTTTGCCCTGTGCCTCAAGTTTTGCGCTTCTTGCAGTCCTATTTGGATCAAGGCAAGGCGGTCAGTACTGTGAAGGTTTATGCCTCGGCCATTTCAGCCTTTCACCAGGGTGCGGATAACAGGCCCTTGGGTAGGCATCCACTGATTGGTAAGTTTTTAAAAGGGGCCCGCCGGTTGCGTCCAGTTCGCACTTTGCGGGCACCAAACTGGGATTTGCCCACTGTTTTAATGTCTCTTACTGAAGGCCCGTATGAGCCCATTTTAGATGCAGATCTGCGATCGTTGTCTCTGAAAACTTGCTTTCTCCTGGCTCTTTGTTCGGCCAGGCGCGTCGGGGAGCTGTGCGCCCTCTCCGTCAGCGAAGACTGCCTGAGGTGGCAGGCAGGGGGCACTGGCGTGTCACTTTGGCCTAATCCAGCCTTCCTGCCTAAGGTTCTAAATCAGCAGTCTATCAACCAGGTTCTGGAGCTGACCCAATTCCAGCCGTCTGCTGCCTCACAGGCAGAGCGCGACAAGTTGCTCACTCTGTGCCCAGTCAGGGCTTTGGGAGCTTATCTGGCCCGTACACAGTCGTTGAGGAGGGAACACTCTCAACTTTTTGTCTGTTATGGAGCGGCGAAGCAGGGGCTACCGCTTTCCAAACAGCGGCTGTCACATTGGCTGGTTGAGGTTATTTCCCATGCCTACCGGGCTCTGGGAATGCCAGTCCCTTCGGGTACAAGGGCTCACTCCACCAGGAGTATGGCTACATCTTGGGCTGCCCTTAGGAGAGTACCAGCAAGCGATATCTGTGCAGCGGCTTCATGGGCGACGCCTTGCACTTTTACCAGGTTTTATAGGGTGGACGTCACTCGCCCAGCTCCGGTTGGCGACGCTGCCCTCATGTCCGTGACCGAGCGAGGTTTTATTGGTTAGCTTAGAGCTCCTCGCGACTTTTTTGGTATGTGTCATCCCTTTTTTAGACCGTAGTGACGGTCAGAGTGAGGTCGAAACAGATCGTAAGTTACGCATGTAACTATGGATCTGTGAGACCGAGGGATGACCGTCACTATCCTTGTCGCTCGGACCATCCTGAGGCGCTCAAGGTAGGAGACTGAACCGGGAGCAATCTCCGCTATTTACAAGCTCGAGTCGTTCTGCTTCCGGAGGTCATGGACATGACTTTGTTGACATATGGTCTCGGTGATAGGCAGAACGAAGGTGATCATTCCTTTTTTAGACCGTAGTGACGGTCATCCCTCGGTCTCACAGATCCATAGTTACATGCGTAACTTACGATTTGCTGGATTCAGGTTATATTCCCTGCACTTAGTGATACCAGATATACTTCCCAACTCTGGAAACACCGGAACAAACATCTCTGTATCACATATGTTTTACTTACTGTGGATAGCCATGTGTATGTGTGTATGTATTTATGTTTGTGTGGCAAGTGGTAGAGATTTTACACAATAGCTGACTACGCCACGATGGGACTTTCACCCAAAGATATAATTCAGAGATTAATATCCTTAACCCAGTAAGGCACTCAGGTTCGTAGAACTGACAGAGACATGGTTCCATAAAAACAATTATTTATTTTTACACTGTAAATTCACATACACATAAACCAGAAAGAGGGCTGAGGCTTACCGGTGGGAGGGCAGTGGCTAATAATGAGTATCCGAAGGAGGCACCCAATCACATGTGCTTGGTCACACACACACACACATGCGGCAATGATACACTCAGTGAGAGAGACAAATGTCACAGCACACAAAGATGGGAACCCATCACCACCAGGAACTGCTCCCACTTTCGGCTCTCAGCACCTAAACAGAGGGGACGGACAAGGATTACAGACAGCTCACATAAAGTGTAACAAAGTAAATCAAACAACAACCAATAAAACAAACAGTCACACTAAGGATCCGCAGCTTCACAGCCTCCCCTTAGTGAGGACAAAACAAATTAACAAAGATTAGTGCAAACAGAAAGACAAATCACAAAACAAAGGTCAACACTTTGGCGATCAACAGCACTAGGGGAAACGGCCTCCAGTCAAGTGTATAAGAAACAAAGAAACAGACAGACAAACGTAGGCTACAAACAACACAGACAATAACAGGATGCAACGCAGAACAGAGAAAAACAATCAATAAAATGGGGTCCGTTCGTCAAGCACCCATTCCTTCCTAACGAGCGCTATAGCACCCGAATGAGTTCCAGCGGCTTTCTAGTCCAAGGCCTCTATGCGTAATCCCACTAGCGTAGGCTACGACAAGCTAGCTGCAGGCCACGTTAACCGCGGGACCAGTGGTGCTGATTAGACGGGCACATGAAGAAGTCGTAGGCTAAAAATTATGTAGGCAAAGCAGCAGAGTTCTTATCCATGTAGCCAATTGACAGCCGCACCCCTGCTACATAGTGATCCCTGGAACACACAAAATACTCACTTAAAACAGGAACTACTTGAGTACTTTACTTCGTACAAATGGATATTACATACCCGGGGACTGCACTAGACGCACATCCAGCCGGCGGGAGGCCGATACCGCACGGGGAGGGGGAGACTCTACGACAAAGCACTAAGTGTAAGTAACAATATAAAAAGACTATCAGTAAAATATCACAGGAAGCGCGACCATACCTGCGGCGATGGCAATTGTCAGGGAGGTAAAAAGGGGCGGGCCTTTGACGTCTGGCATAGCACAATGAGGGTACTTGAATTTAAATACAGGCACTGTTGTACTGATTGGCCCATATCCGGCTACCGAGAGCCATTCATGATGCAGCCACCTGTGCTTGAATGAAAAGTGGGCACTGCACCACTTCATTCTGCTACAATCGTGTGTGCTTTTTATCTGGACCTCCAGGGTTCTAAATTAACACCCGCCAACCAGTCAAATGCGGGTTAAAATTCATTTTGGCGGGTGTTACTGTAATAAAAAGTTACTAGTCAGTTTGGCCGGTAATGCATGAGACATTACA
This sequence comes from Alosa pseudoharengus, assembly GCF_046254945.1. NCBI lineage: Eukaryota > Metazoa > Chordata > Actinopteri > Clupeiformes > Clupeidae > Alosa > Alosa pseudoharengus. Next base: position 18,561,688 of record NW_027468576.1, on the reverse strand, counting down.
TGCATGATACATAAGGCTCTGTTCTCTGTTTACCTATTTCCTTTGTGGGGGGCTGATGTCATGTAACAGAGACGGCAAAACCTGAAGCAGCAAGATTGTTTATTTTATTGTCTATGGAGTTAGCTGAAGATGGAGCGTAGGCCCTATGCTACTCCATTTAATTGAGAACGCATCATGCGCCAGTGGTTGGGACAGACTTATGGGGGTGAGAAGAGGAATGAAGCAGGGGATGAGGATATCGACAGAGAGACAGATAAATAGATAGATAGATAGATAGATAGATAGATAGATAGATAGAGATCCCAAACATGAAATGAAGTGTTTGCACTTTCTGTGCATTTTTTGTGGTATGTTCATGTTAATAAAATTATCAAATGCATTCAGTGACACTCATCTCATAAACTCATAATTCTCTTATTTTCACTGGGAAAAAATGGCTAGTAGAAATTCTGATTGGCTAGTACCTTTAGAAAGTTACCAGCCACATTGGCTGGTGATCAGAAAAGTTGAACCCTGTGGACCTCAAGTCTGTAAATAAAGTTATATAGTGTCCACTCCAGGCCCTTGTATTGGCTAAATTCCTTGGACATCTTAAAGGAGTCATCATTATCAGAGTTTTGGTCATCTCTAATGTCCTGTAGTGCAGGACATGTTTACGTATTAGGAAATACATTGTGTGGTTAAATTTCCGAAATAGTCAGTGAAGCATGGTTTTGGTTAAGGTGTGTTATCCAAGTCCAATCTGTTCATTTTATTTAGAAAGGCAATTCCTCTGATGGTCACTCATCACACGACAAATTGCTACCCTGCCTCAATTTAAAACAGTGGGGCAAAAACAGTCACAGCAAAATTCAAAAGTAATTCTTTATTATGTTTCCAGTCCATAGTCATTAACGGACTTACATCACTGTGGTGATACGCTTGAGTTGTGTGCACGAAAAGTTCTACAGCTGGGCACTATCAGTTAACCAAAGTTGCTGTCGTTTACCATTTGTGTCACGAGTTACAAAGCAGAACCTGACAGGTTTAATTTTGGAAATGGGTTCTGAAGCCGAATCTATTAACCACTCTGGTCTTTTGAAAATGCTTTATATAAAATATTATGACAGGCATGGTGAAATAGCAAAGCAGTGATTTTATATTCATTTTCATTCACTTGCTCACTTAAGAGTTGTTTACCCACCACAAGATTGTTTGTTGTGGAAGTTCATGAACTGTGGAGGGAACAAAACATCGCTCTATTAAAATTCATACACCACAGGATTTTATCTTTTGACTTTGAAAACGATGCCCATGTCATGGAGTTCCAAAAAACTGGTGAATTCTTAGACATTCACACATAGGAACATTTTGGACATATATATATTTTCCAGAAATATATTTATCATTCATTTCTCTTCCTTTGTGAATTATATAGTCATCCTCAATGAATCATTCATTAACAACCAACCACAACTAAATTATTTCTTTCACCAAATATTCACCTGGATCCTGCTCTTCATTGAGAGGCTACACCTGAAGAGCTTTTAATAGACTATTGACTGAGATGCATCAGTGAAGTGTATGAACATGCAAACTCATCCGTGGTAATCAAGCGCTGGCCAATCTCATGTGTGTCATCTCCCAGTCCCCGTGCATATGATCAGCATAATGGTCATTCCTGCGTCTTCTGCTGTCGTGTGCCTTGGGAAAATAAACCTTATTGGGAAAATTCCATTTCTGGCTGGTTCTTCCATCATGCTCTGCCCCTCAGAACCTTAATTAAGTCTGCCAAGTCCCAACCACACGCTTGCATTTATGAAAAGGTGGGTTTGAGAGTTCCCCTTTCTCCTAAGACGACACCCCTTAGACTTACCCAGGGGCATTATGTCCCTTTTAATATATATGTAAATCAGGCTTCGGTTTAATTATTTAGGGGTTTTACAGAGGATTGGCATTTTTAGCAAACCATTCCTTACAGCCATTGATACAAATCAGCATTCACATCTTGATGACATTACACAGGCATGTTGCTGCTCCTTTGCTTGAATCACAAAATCCATCATTGCCAATGAAACACTGGCATCTAGACCACTGTAAAAGTGAGTTCAAGTGTCTGCTGGAATGTGGCATATGTGGCTGGTGGGGAGTGTGTATTACTGTACCTGGATCAATTTAGATTTTTGCAATCCTATTGCACAATCCTATTTCCAAACTCACAAGAACTGCCTGATCCACTATCATTTACATTTAGTTGCCTAGGCACATACAAATGTCTCAAAAGGCAATGATAACCTGATAGACATGGAAAGGCCTTGCTTTTAAATATGGATTTTCTTGACATTTTTCATGGAGCTGATTGTATTTCATGGTCATATATAGTGATATAAAGGGATCAATACATTTTTATTAAAATGCCAGATTATGACTTATAACACTGACAGCAGGTGATGAGGATGATTCTATAAAAGTAAGGCTGCCAATTTGTTGACAGGAGATCAATATGTATACCCACTGGAAAAAGCTGGATCGTGATAAGGAGGCAAGTGGGGGCTCTTGAGGGTAGGGAGTTTAAGAGATGCCTCAAATCACCTGGCAACAGAGGTGGGTTTATTGTTGTGATCTGCTGCAACCTTTCATCTACTGTGACAACCCGAGTACACAACTCTGTCTTCAGACAGCACTTGTGTGTACCTAGGTCTTGCATTTTTTTTAGTTTGGTTGCTTGCTTTTTTAGAATGATGACGACAATCGCTTGCATCCTCAGTCAAGATCAAAATCGTTTTTACCGATTTTTTGGCTCTGATGAAATCGTGTGCTAGGGCAAACATTTTATCAAAGCGCAGACCTTCACAGCAGGCTCAATGTTTGCATGAACTAACAAAAGGAAATCGCTGAAGATTTACTCTTAATGTGTGTGAACACATGTGTTTGTGTGTGTGTGTGTACTTGCATGCGTGCTTGTGTGTGTGTGTGTGTGTGTGTGTGTGTGTGTGTGTGTATTGTTGGGGTCTTTGTTTGTCTGTGTCTTTGTCTGTGTTTGTGTGTGTGTGTGTGTGTGTGTGTGTGTGTGTGTGTGTGTGTGTGTGTGTGCTCACAGTATCCACTGTCAGATGCTCTGTGTGCTGGGCTGCTCTTGATACAATAAACAGCTCCAACTTGTCCCAGTGCTGAGTCTCAGCAGATCCATTGAGTCTCAGTGGAATTCCTTCACAGATAAGTAACTTGTGTCTTATGACAAGCACTCAGCACCAAATCCCCATGTGGCATCATGTTAGTCTGTGAACCTCAATTTAACCTGGAGGGGTCTCTCTTGATGGACACCATGAGAAAGTTCATTACAAAGTGATATTTCACAAAAATGTATGTTGTAATGATATCACCCATGTTAAAATCTATTGTACTGTCTCGGGGCAGAGCTGAAGAGAACACCTTCAGACACCTGACGGGTGAAGACAAGTGATTTAGTTTTCATGAAGCGAATGTCAATGAGATTTATTCAAATCTTGCAATGCAGCATCGTGCATTGTGGTGAAGGTGTGCTACATCAACAACAATGACTGATGTGCAGAAAAAAAACGAGGGGGGAGGATTGACATGACAGAAGGCATTTTATCAGGATGTGCCAGATTTCCTTGCTTGGAGACCAAAATACCTGGTAAATACCACTCAATTTTCACATGAACAATCCTGTAAATAGCCCGTTGCACACGCTCATATTTCTTATCAGTAAATGCAGGTTTTTCAGCGGACTTCTATCCAGCATACAGATCATAAGATATGAATAAGAGTATCCACTTAGATAATGTCCTTGTAGGGTGCATGTCATAATGTAAAGGTATTTGTAAGTTCTTAAAAAAATGTCAACCGACTGCATAACTCAGGTCCTCCAGTAAGTTGCCCTTGAGATGAAGGACATACACATCAAGTGCCTTTCCATATGTGTCCATTCATACCCTTCATTCAAATCACATAAAAGACATAATCAGTAAATGCTGATCCACGGAAAAGGTTTTTAAAGAAGAGGTGGGAGAGGCATAACAACACTATCTGTTCCTTGGATGACCTTGTTTTCCTTGCTGAGAGTTTTTAGTGTTTTTATTAAGTTATCTGCTCTGTTTTTATTAAGTTATCTGCTCTATAAAGGTGTTTGTGAGTCAGTTGTTTTTTTTTTTAATGAGAAAATTTCTTTCTTTTTTTGTTTATGTGTGCAACTGAAATGCCTGACCTGATTCACAGATGACACATAAGCAAAAAAAAAAGTAGAATTCTTCTCAAGCAGCCACACTGTCATACTTTCACTTAGTGGCAAATCATTATGTGAAACCCTGCTGTGAACGAGGCTGGTGAGGGGGATGTTTCAGAGAGGAGAGGGGGGAACAACGAGCATCTCAATCTAGGTCTCTCCCCTGATCCAGCCAACAGATTCAATTTGCACTCTTTAAGTGGCGAGACACTCCATGCTCCCACTGGGTCGTCGATGGCAATTTTACTGTGAAGAACATGATGAAAGATTCCGATGAATAGCAAACAATGGTCACACAAACTGTAACCACTCAATGGCAATTGCCTCCACAAACACAAATGAAATGGACCGTCTCAGAGATGCCGCCACAGGACAGAGAACACTGCTCCTCACACCATCGTTGACAGAAGATGTTTACTCTGCTGAAATGAACTACACATTATAGAATCACATTGTTCTGTAACGCCATGGAATCCATTATCTACAATTTCCTGAGCGGACCGAGGGAGGTCGGTCCTCGAGGATTTGACCTGCTGCTGCGTGCCGTTGGCCGCTGTTGATAAATTGCCACGTCTTTGATCCGTTGGCCACTGTGACAGCCGCTGATTAAGTGGTGGCTGGAAACGCAACAGGCAAACACTGTCACAGTCCAAAATTCAATTTAATCAGCTTTTAATTAAAGCCTGCTATCTGTCTGCAGCGCCCATCCCACCCCATCCCCATCCCCTACCACCATTGCCATCTTCAAAGCAAACACAGATGTGGTGCAGGCATGGGTGAAAGAAAGGTTAACGGAGAAAAAAGCCTCTTGTCATTTATAGGGACTGCTGTCTGGGGGACTGTTTGTTTAAGCATCTGCTTTGAAAGGTTATTGTGTCTATAATCTCTACAGCCTCTCGCCCTCCCTCAGTGCAGTAGCCCCTAGCCCATCTCTTCTCCGTCAGTCCTGGACACGGCTATTTCCTTAAGTGTTGGTTAACCTCCCTTAACTTTGCGTTCTTATTTACCCCCCCCCCTCTCCCCCGCCCCCCGCCACCACGACCACCACACACAGGGGCGTAGCCAGGATTATTTTATAGGGGGGGCCAGCTGGGTCCAGACTTTTTATTGGGGTGGCACTACTATTTGAAAACTACTCAAAAAGTTTTGAAGATTATGATAGCCTATTTTAATAATGGCAATACATTGTGCAAAGCCAACACTGATACACAGGTCAGTTTGTTGGCCACTCCAACATATTTTCCATAAATAGGTCAATGCCAATAAAAAATATTATGATAATGCACCTTACTTAATCAGTTTTATTCAAATGATGTTAACTCAAAGAACAATAATAAATACTACAAATATTGTATGTATATATTTGATCTCATACTGATGGCCAAACTATATTTCTTTCTGATATCCACTCCAAGTACTTGGCTGTAAGTAACATGGCTCTGAATTAAGAAATTAACCCTTAGAACCCTAGACTGTTTTAAGGGCTTTTTCACTACCTTAGAAACATTTACCCTGGTCAATGTAAGTGCCATACACACATGCTATATATTGTTTTTTAACAGAGTCTAGGCTACCCAGATCTGCCACTATTTCATGTATTAATACTTGCATTGATTTCATTTTGATTTTTAAATAATAAATATACAAATAGTGTATTATAAAAATTCTTATATTTTGACCTGTATCTCACCACTGCAAGCTGGCACATGTGTGCATAGGGCAGACTGTTCTGAATCTGGCAATATCATTGCCACGGTGGAGGGATTCTCTGGGGCTGAGCAAATGTGAAAAATATGTGGTGTGTGCCTTATGGAAATAAATGCCATTTTTTTTATTTAGCCCTATGGCTACTCTATTTTTGGCCATTCTCACTACCTTTAGTTATAAGCAGTTATCCTGGTCATTGTAAGTGCCATTGACACAGTAATGGAAAAATGCCCTTTCTGCGCTCCATATTTGTGACACGAACTGATCTGACCTGACTGAACCCGAGTTTGCATGTTCTGTGTGTACACTCATGATGATTCTAAAACAACTTTTTACTGCATTGTCATGAACAAAGTGAAGGCAAAAAGGTGTTTCTTTGTCGAATAAATTGGGATGCAATGTGAGTCTCGAATTGGATGCCATGCAGGAATTTGCTAGGATCTCAAAACCGGATTATGCTTTGCCATAGAGAAACACATGATAGCGTTGGATTATGAACATGCTTTGCCACCACAACACACAACAACGTGGGGTAAGTCGAGCTATATGAAGTTATTATTTTGATGTCATTTCGTCTGTTTTATAACCCAGACGGATGCACTTGGTATCAAATGATAGCTCTGTGTCTCCTCTATCACCTGACATGCATGCCATATCTATCCGATCACGGGTTCGTGAGTAGGGCCTAATTCAAACGAGAGTAATGGGTGTGCAGTCACATTGTCTGTTTGTATAGCCCAGAAGGAACGATACCAATAGATATAATAATAGATACCTTGGTACCACTAGATAGCCCTGTGCCCTCTTTCTTCTGATATGCTTGCCATATCTATGCGATCACGGGTTCGCGAGTAATTCAAACGAGAGTAATGGGTGCGCACGTGAACTGTAAATATGAATCAATTTTTATTTATTTACATGATATTTATTTTTATTTTCATACTTGATCGCACAGGCAAGTGTTTAGTCTCATTGGAAAGCCCCACTTCTGCTCTGTCACGCAATTAAGGTTTCATCTCGCTGCGATGAACAGTTCCGGAGCAATGTAACAAAGAATTCAGGCAAAGCTATGGCAAGAACCACACGCAGTCAGTAAATTATGTATTTATAAAGTAGCCTAGGCTAGGCCCTATTAGCCTACCTGGAGCCATCTGGAGATATGTGCCTAATATGCTTGCATTTCACCCGAATTTTATCAAAATATTCTTGTAACAGCGTTCCCGCGGGCATCCGATTATTTTTGATCAGCCCCACACATCAATGTCAGAGCCTAGGCTACCTAACAAGGACAGCCCAACACAGCTCACTTGGCTATGATTCGTGACACATTCTAACATCTTATTAGCATTAATGTTCCAACTCATCAACTCACCTGTTACTGAGGTTAAGTAGTAGGCTAGTCTACTGTCAAGTGTTTTTAACAGATGACTTGAATTGTCCCGCTGCTGCTGCTGCTGCACTAGGCCTACTCACGATGTGATCAGAACCGTAGGCTACACTTCCTGACTGGGCCAATGGTCGTAGATAGAGTGCAGTAATTGGTTCAGTCCCTGCTTTGCAAAGTGTTGTCGAAAACGGCAGCAATTCTTTTTTTTTTTACTTTTCACTGAACGGAGCTGGGGGGGCCAGCAGGGTGGCCAAGCTTTGACCAGTGGTGGCCGTGGCCCTCCCTGGCCACCACGTAGCTCCGCCCCTGCCACACACACACACACCCCTCCCTTTCTCTCCCTAGCTTCATGCAATTTCCCTTTAATACAATTTGCAGACATATCGGCGACAGGTATGACAGCTGAGTAGGAGGAGCAGAGAGAGATGTGTGTATTTTTAGCCATGATAGCATGTAGGACATGAAGCGGGGTGCCTACACGCTATCATGAGGAACAGGTACATAGGCAAACGACTGGAGAAGAAAAGCAGGTGATCAAATAGGCTGGGAAGGAGAGAAGATTGGGATTGAACAGTGGATCATTATCCCTCCCCCCTACACACACACACACACACACACGCACTCACACACACACACACACACACACACACACACACACACACACACACACACACACACACACACACACACACACACACACACCATTCTCCCTATTACACCTTCCACATCCCTGTCTGCCATCAAATGTAAAAATAACTAATAAATAAAAGTAAAATGCTATGTTCTGTTCCAACATGCCAGACAGCGGAGATATAATCTTCCCAACTTTACACTTGGAGTTGTTGAAACGGTGTACACTATGACACCCTCTGTAATTACAAGGTTTTGGATCAAGCTGGCTTCTTCCTGTAATTGTCGGAGATGCAGACAGTTCATCCTCGTAGAAGATATCAATCATCCTGTTCAATGGTCACTAGAACAGGAAGACGGACAAATTACATGCCAATTTTATTTTTCTATTGTATTCTTCTATATCCACTTCTAGCTGAAAGTCAAAAGCAATTTCCCCCACTATCAAGAACAATATCTCAAATTACAGACCATGGTAATTCCTCCTTCAAATGTTGCAATTTCTTCTCAAATGGATTTTGGTCTTCCTCCAGCCACAATATGTCCACACAACAAGGAAAACCAAATATTTCACTAAGTGAAGAAGGAAAGAGCTCACAAGAAAACAAACTGTTTTTTTATTCAGTGTACTTTTGATAGTATACATCCAAGTATTTATCCATAAGTGCTCTCCATTCCTCCATCCATGATAGTTTTGGGTCTTTCAAGAGGGGTCTAAAGGCTCTGTTCAGCATGCACTTAGTTAATTACGATTCTTATGAGTTATAGTTTGTATATTATAGTATATTATAGTATTTGTTTATTTTCATTGTTTATTTTCATTAGGCTATTGATTATTGTTATTATTGCTATTCTCCTTAATGTAGTCTTACCAACTTTTTAAAACTGCTCACTGTTAATTTAACTATTGTATTATTTTATTTGTAAGTCGCTTTGGACAAAAGCGTCTGCCAAATCCCATAAACATAACCATAACCATAATCATCCAGTTATGTAATGTAACATGCAGCATTTTCCTTATAATCTTCTTTGCTCCCCAAAAACACCCCACTACATTCAGAATAATATCTCACAGCCTTTTTCTGTTGTGTGTCTCAGGAACATAGGATGAACAAAGTAAAAAGTCCAGGAACTATTTTTTTAGCATCATTTTTTTTTATTATTATTTATTTATTTTTTGGGAGGAGGGGCGGTATTTTTCTGGCTTCTGCTGTCATCCTCCTTATTCATCCTCCAAGAAACACTTAAAAAAATGCATTACAAAAGCGATATCACAATGAACCATGGACATTTTCAAAAATGAAAAACCAAACTGTGGTGCCCCACAAAAAATAACCACTATTGACAAGAGAGAAAACATTGAATGTTCAATTCTTGGAACACTCGTGTGTTCAAATTCATACTCTGTGTGTGTGTTTTATTATTATTTTATTATATATATTTTTTGTTAGCCACATTCATTGTCTACTCTTATGGTATCTTAATTCTATCATTCTCTAAACTTTTTTAAACCCTTAGATTCATACACACAGAGTCATGTTATAATCTAATATATTCTCAAGGCTCTAGATGACGATATATGGGGCAACTTTTTGAGCAATGTTACTGGGCAATTACATGATTGATTCCAAGTGTTCTGGTTGGGCAATCTTAACAGGTTGCCCACTAATGATTGAAGTTCTCCAAATAAGAAAATGTTGCCCCGATATCAATAGGAAAAGCACCCAAACAACATTGCCCATTATGTTGCCTGGCAACATTGCTCAAAACATATCATCACATTTATAGATTGCTATTAGAGATTTTTTTGCGCAACAGAATGTCATATGGCTTCCTGACAATATTTCAAAGAGAGAAGATTCTTTAGAGGAGAGGAACTACTTAGAGGAGAGGGACTCTGAATGTCCTGAATGGATACCTGAGTCCAAGGCATTATGTCCAAGATGCCCAGCAATATCATCAGACTTGACCAGGTGTCGGCAGCTTAGCTGTACAATGATCTTATCCTAAAAAAGACTGACATCCTCAATGACCCCACTCACCCTCTCCATCATACATTTATGAGAAGCAATAGGTCAATTGGTAGAATTTTACAACAGAGAATTAAAACAGCAAGGTAAAATAAATCGTTTGTGCCCACAGCGATCAGACTGTATAACATAGCCAAGCACATCGCATGCACTTTACTGTAATTCCTCACTGGTACTTTAAATTCAACTCCAGCACTTTAACTGGATGGTAGATCTCAAATTCCTTGACAACCATTCCTGACTAGCTTCCTAGCTATTTTTTTTATGACTCTTTTAAATTTTTAGCTACAATGTTAGTCTCTTCCATGTTGTGTTCAATCTATTCTCCTCACATAATTTGTTGGAGCATTGTGGCTCGCGGCAATGGTAATACATGGTGCAGTGCAAGGTTAATAAATTGTTTTTCATTCCTCATCAGTCATCAGCCCACTTGTTAGATTTGAAGAAGTATCATCAAAAGGCTGCCTGAATGAATGCCTGAGTCAAATGAAATGAACTGAAGTAAAGTGAAGGTCAATTCGCCTAATGATTCACTTTCTAAAAGTGATTGGCATTGGCTTTCATTGGATGGCATTATCTTAAACAGATGAAAATCAGTGGACTTCATTAGACTTACTGTGTGTTGTTAACCATGTGTTACTGAGTTACAAGTGGGGAAGTTTGTTTTTGTTTTTACAGGAACACAATGGAAGAATTGATATCTATGCTCCTTGGCATCAATATTCAATGTCATTAATGCTAAGACGATACTAAAAAATTAGTCAAAAAACAATTAAAAGCGTCATGATACCCAACCAATGTTACATAGTGCAATATCAAGCGTTATAAGTACCGGTAAGTATAACTAAAGATCCTTGATTACTAGCTCCCTCTCTGGTATAAATATTGGGCAGCCGTGGCCTTCTGGTTAGCGCACTTGTAACCGCCGACCAGTAGGAACAGCTGAAGTGCCCTTGAGCAAGGCACCTAACCCCTCACTGCTCCCCGAGCGCCGCTGTAGCAAGGCAGCTCACTGCGTCGGGATTGGTGTGTGCTTCACCTCACTGTGTGTTCACTGTGTGCTGAGTGTGTTTCACTAATTCACAGATTTGGATAAATGCAGAGACCAAATTTCCCTCATGGGATCAAAAGAGTATATATACTTATACTTATACTATCTGAGTCTGTCTGTCTGGTACAGACCATGGTTATCTTTCACCTTAACTGCCGCAGCGCCCTCCTCATGGGCCTTCCGGCTGGTGTGGTGAAACTTCTACAGGTGGTCCAGAATGAAGCGGCGCATCTGATTTTCAATCAACTGGAAAGGGCACACGTTACCCCGCTGTTTATTGAGCTCCACTGGCTACCCTTAACCACCCGCATCAAATTCACTCAGGCACGTGCAGAGAAGGGGGGCTACAGGGGCTCTAGCACCTTCCCTTTTGATGTCCAAGTGCCCTTTTGACAAGACCCGTTTTTTACTTTCAAAATGTGTAATACTTCCGCTAGTTCCAACGTGAATATTCGCTAAAATGTCTCATTAATAGTTTGTGAAATTAGAAATTTACAAAATTAACAATTTTCTGTGTTAATTGAAATGCCTTGTGGCCACCAATTTCACTCAGTCATTTCACTCAGTGGCCACACGCACAGCACGTGAATCTGCAAGACACCAGCCTGCTAATGGTGGTAGTTCACTGTGATAAACGTTAAAATTATAGCCTGACAAGCCAGACTAGGCAATAACATATTTGCTGCCGCTAGGGTGCGTCTAGATTTCTAGGCTATTAAAATTAGCTTTGAATTTAATCAATAAGATGTAGCCTTATAGCCTATGATCTCTGTGTAGACAATAGCCTAATGAAAACTGAAAAGACCTTTCTGTCTGTGCCCTGGCTACAGTAGGCCTACAGTACATGCACTCCTATTGAATTTTCAGAACCAAGGAGAGAAATAAGAAAAATGTGTTACAGCTCTGTCTGCTATTTACACCCATTCTTCTTGATACATAATGAATAAATATGAAAATGTATAAAATGTGTATCAGTAGGCCTACATTAGACTACTTTGCAAATTGCTAAACCATATAATAGCCTGTCCCACCATTATCATTGAAATAGCATAATGCTAGAATTTAAATGCAAAAAAAAAATGTCCAGCTCAGGTTCAGATGATTCAGAGATGTATTCTCTATTGGGTTGTAATCAAAATTCAGTTTTAAATAAAGTTAACACGTTTTCTGAAAATTTTGTTCCATGTGCCCTTTTTTTAAATTTGAGCCCCTGCCCCTTCAAAGGTCTCTGCACGCCCCTGAATTCACTAATGCTTACAAAGTGATGGCTGGGTCTGTCCTAAATGTTCTTATAAAGCTTATGTTACACGGCCGCTATGTTCCTCCAAGGAAAATTGTTTGGCACTGCTGCCCTATTCACATGGCAATCCAAACTATTTTTATTTGTAGTCCCCCAATAGTGGAACGACCTCCCAAGTGTTACCAGAGCAGGGGCATTCCTCTCTATCTTCAAGAAGCTCTTGAAGACCCAACTCTTCCAAAAGTATCCTAATCTCCTAACACTTCTAACAACTCAACACACTTAACGTCCCTCCTCTTTCTACTTCTACCACTCTTTCTTTTGACTACACTTTGACTTGTACTTAAAACTTCTGCACTCTCATCCTCTGGTAGTAGCATTTATTGATGTAGAATCAGTCGTTAGCTAAGGTCTCTTCTGCATTGTAGCTTGAATTTCCCCCGTTTCATCATCCCCCTCTCACACACCCCATTACCCATTACTACTTTAACTTGAACCTGAACTTGAACTTGAATGTTATTCCTCAATTACGTGAGTCGTTTGGACAATAGCTTCATGCTAAATGAATAAATGTAAATTTCAGACATTTCCTGATTGCTAGACTTTTGTTTTCTTTTTCTGTCTGTTCAGTCCCATGATGTAGAAGCACACAGCATAATTTGACTGTACAATTGAGAAGTTGTTTTGAAACGCTCTTGAAACAAATGACAAAAGAGGTTTAGCTGGGCTGCTAAGCCCCCACATTGATGCTTGCAGTTGTATTTAGTGTGTATTTAGTATGATTGCTCATTGTTCTGTTTCTTCTTTTCTAGTTTTAAGTTGATTGTTCTTCATAAATTTTATTTTTATCCCACCCATTTTAATACAACTTCTGCTCTGCTCTAAGCAGCACATAAGCAGAAAAAATATGGCATTTGTACCAGGAGGTAGGTCTACAGACATAAGTCAGGTAGTTATTATGATGTCTTCTTGAATAACTGAGGTTTTAAAAATGTAGGCTATCTTTAGGCAGCGCCCCCCCCCCACACACACACACACACAAATACACACCGCCAAACCACACTCATTCTGCTGGCATAGCATTACATATTAACATCCTTTTGGGGGTATTTTATTTATAATTCAAAAAAGAAATCTGACTCAATCAAAGAATGAAAGAAATCTCTCCCTCCTGTGTTTTATGGTGTGCAGTCTGCCATGACTGTAACTGAGCTTGAGGTTGCACAGAATCTCTGTCGGCAAGTTCCAGCATTTCATCAGGGGCTTCACTGCTGTCTCCAGAGTGGGTTGTCAGAGGCCATATCTCATTATTTACACAAAGTCAGGTTAACAACTTGCTAAAAATTTCGTTAGCAACTTTTCTGGTATATATGTTCTGAAACAGCACAATCTAACGCGGTGGCAGACATAGGAGAAAGTATGCTAAAGAATATGAAATATATATGAGAGGCTAGACGTGTCCTTTTTCTTTGAGGCATGTCGATGTGAGTTGGACATCCATCCACTGAGCGGTACTTTTTTATCTTCATGACAATCTTAACCCTTATTTAACAGTTTGGCATCGGTGCAAATACTCTAAGATTGAGAGATCACTGACTGGAACATGCAAGGATATGTTAATTTGTATTTGGTGTGATTTATAATTTACTTCAAATTCATTATTCATGAGAACAAAAATGTCTTCCCAAAACTCCACCACAGATGTGTTACGGTCCACCACAAAGCAGATGCAAACTAACCTCAGTAATTTCTCAAACATAACCTGCTTATCTTTTCTAATGAGAGAATATGAAGATTTTCTCTGACACGCTTCTACCCTACCCTCTCTAGGGGTGAGATGTAGAAATATTCAGTCCATCCATAACTCCATAACATATCCATAATCAGGTTTTTTATATGGATTCAATTAGCATGCAATTTACATGTTATTTGGTAGATTTCACATATAAGGAGGAAATGACAGATAAAGTCTTTATTGCTTTACATGTGGCTGAGTGCTCTTTGTCTTGGCCTTTAATGGTAATGCAATATTGCAATACTCCGACTTGAAGATGTTTTACCGCTATTTTTTAAATAATTTTCATGATTAACTCATCATCATTAATGCATCATTTACATTACAATATATTAGACTGTATATAAACATCTTGGTTGTGGAATGATTGTCCCCAGCCTCAGTAACTCAGGATGAGAGTATATTATTGTATCAACAGTATTTAAAACACTTCCATGGTGTTAACATGATAAGAGTGAGCTAATGTTTTTGTTGTAATGCTGGACAGACAACACTATCTGGCCTCTGCTTTTTCGTGATGATGGTGACTTATACATGATGATGGGGACTTATTGCCTTATTACTGATAACATTGAAGCCCTGTGTGGTATTTCAGGACTCACATTGTTCACCCTCTGGCCACGATCTGTATCAGTGTCAAGGTCTACCAAGAAAGGTCACAGCCAATACACAGCTGCGGGGATGAAAACACAAGCGAGCATTTCATATAAACGCAACACTACATGTCCGCCACATCCTGTCACACTGACATGTAGGCGGGTGATGATGACCAGATAAACACGGCCAGCAGATGACACTGAAACAGGTACTGGCCTAGATCAGGGCCAGAACTGGCACACAGTCGTACAGCGTATTCAAACAATTGGGGACGTCACCCACAGGAGCTAAAAGGAGTGAGGCAGAATCGCCATCACAGAGTAATCGATCGATAAGTCTGTCTGTGTTCATTACCAGAGTGATAGCCTTAGTGCTCAGAATATTCAATCGCCCCTCTTTTCTGAGAGTAACACAATATCACGGGCAGAGCCCCAGATCCCAAACCTCACCACTAGAATACAAAAGTAACGGCAAGGATGAGCTGTGGAAGGAATCCATGCCTCTCAGAATGTCTCTCCCATTTTCGATGAACTTGCTGGAACGTGTCAGAACTCTACAGGGAATGAGTTCACTAGAACATTAGAACAAAGCTACAATAGATAAAAAATGCACTGGTATCAAATACAGAATGATTTATGTTGCTTTGTTGAAGCTGAGCTTTTCCTCCTATATTTGAGAGAGAGATGAGAATATGAAGGTGGAAATCTAGGCTTCAGCCTCCAAAATAACCAGTTGAGGCTTGATCTTATAGTGTCAGTAGATTAACAACAAGAGGAGGGATATGCATCAGAAATGCAAGACATTTGGTCTGGACTTCTTAATGGGATTTATTGCTTCTGACTCCCAGCTTAAAGCATGGGAGGATAAACTCTTTCTGTAGCCTGCAACCAGGGCTAAATTGAATTTCTTTATGGACTTCCAAATGTGTATTTCTGCTATTGGAATGCCTGGAAGAGGAGAAAATCATGTGAGATGTATATTCAAAATACTGGGCTCTGCTGCTCCACTTGAAGAAGTAATCAGACGGGGGAAATGGTGCCAGAGCAGGGATAGTCTGGGTCACTGGAGATAAAAGTTGTACGCTGACATTCAGGGGGAATATCAAAGTACCGGTGAGGTGGAGTGAGGTATCCTCAATTTTTGTGAATTCACACTAATTTCAAGAACTGCCTGGTGATGTTCTTCAGCTTACCTGCTTTGGAGTGGCTAGGTTCTTCCTGAGACTGATTATTTAAGCAACATTACACGAGTGGGGTTGGTAAACAGCATGCCTTTTGCAATCAGAAATTAATAAATCATTTAACCGGACCTATGTGTTGTAGATGTATCGCAGAGCGGTACAAAATATGACCGCCGCCCAGTCCAGCACATTTTTTCCACAAAAATAAATCACGCTGAAAGGCATATATGATTCTAACTGTCTCACTAAATTGCATTATCCACACTCAATTCTCACTGGTATCTGCTAGACAACAAGTACCAAAACATGATTAGTTCATAGATTTCACATGTAAAATTCATTTTATACAATGCCACCCCCATCTTGCCTGTTCATAATTCTGAGAAATTCTTGAATTGTGTGCATGTGTGCGTGTACATGTTTATGTTTATGTGTGTGTGTGTGTGTGTGTGTGTGTGTGTGTGTGTATGTGTGTGTTTGTGCGTGCTTGTGTGTGTGCCTGCGTATGTGCCTGTGTTTGTGCATGTGCATGCATGCGTACATATGCCTACTGAGTATGTGTCATACGTATGATTACTGTGAATGTATGTGTGTGCGTGTGTATCTGTTTATGCACATGTGTGCATATGGAATGGGTTAACATGACCCCTGGAGGCAAACATACGGAAAATATTGGTCATCCTAGGCCCTACGGTTCTCAAGATATTGACAGAAAACTCTGTTGGTGTACGGTCACTAAATGTACACATAAAATATTTTATTGTAAGGCCCCCCATGAACGAAAATTCACGAAACTTGGCATGCATTCAGAGGGTGTCATAATGATCCTACAATTTCAATTTCGTGCAGTTTTGACCATGTCAGCCAGAGATATTGTGATGAAAACACCTAATTTTTTGCTTTTTAATTTTTAACTAGGTGGCACTATACATGAAATAAGTGGTAATGGGATGGGTTGACATGGCCTCTTAAGACCAAAAAAAAGGTGGTCCTCCTAGGCCCTACGGTTCTCGAGATATTCACAGAAAACTGTCTCCGGCCACCTACAGGCCAGTTGGTG
The DNA here is from genome assembly GCF_046254945.1 of Alosa pseudoharengus. Lineage (NCBI taxonomy): Eukaryota > Metazoa > Chordata > Actinopteri > Clupeiformes > Clupeidae > Alosa > Alosa pseudoharengus. The sequence goes on along the minus strand of NW_027468576.1, from coordinate 18,544,786 downwards.
TATAGTAACATAAATTAATTTATTGTGTGGCCCCCCATCAACGGATTTCCACGAAACTTGGCGTGCATTCAGAGGGTGTCATAATGATCCTACATTTCCAATTTCGTGCAGTTTTGACTATGTTAGGTCACAGATACCTGCGAACACCTCATTTTTACTTTTTTGTGTTTAACTAGGTGGCGCTATACATGAAATGAGTGGTTATGGAATGGGTTGACATGGCCCCTTGAGCCGCGTGGCGGTCATAATTATGATTGTTTATCTGTCTACACTGAAGACACTGGGTCTTGATGGTCTTTGAGACCCCATAATCCGTTCCACCTCCCAGACGCTCACTAATGAGAAATAATTAACTATTCAAATGCTCATAGTGATTACTTGGCCCTCCTAAAAGGTCGCTGAGTGGGAGTCTCCCTAAGATCCTTTCTGCCTGTCTGCTCAGTTGAATGTGAGCATCGATCAAATGCACAACACATCAGAAGAATGTAGGGGGTTAATAAATCTGGGCCCTTTGAAACATTAGGGCCAACTGTTTCATTCACACAGTAAAATGCCAATGGCTATTTTGAGAATTGCTCATTTTGACCTCCACTGAGACATTGTCAAAGAATCCAGAACAATTGCTTAGTGAGGTACTTAGTGAGGTAGTCTGACAATTCCATGTGCTATACGGATAAAAATGTAATCCAATGTTTTAGACGACATCTTGATAACATCTCACAAAAAGAATGTTGTAAGTAATCCAAATTAGATAATTATGTAACCTTTTGTAATTCACTGATACACAATTCAGACCCACATCCTACTTTGTTCTACTGATCAATCAAGCACTTATTTTTAAAACTTGTAGTATATCAAGTAAGCGGGCATTACATTGAAGTTCATCCTTGGATAAAGATTATTTGGTGCCTGAAGTTTATGTGATTTAAAGTGAAGTGAATTTGATGTACAGTTAAACTCATAAATAAGATTTAATTTAAAGGCCACATATTTCTGATATACAGTATATATATCACCTGCAGATTATCAAGATCTTCAATCTGTGTTTAAGGCAGTTTGATGTACATTTATTTATTTACATTTTCACCCTGAATTATGTCAAATAGAAATGAAATAATATCCAGGAACATTTTCTTTTCACTGATTCAATGATTACTGTCCAGCTAGAAGCATTATGTTGACCATGATCAATATCTTACATATTTTCAGCACAACACTACTTTCTCCAAGCCACCATCCTTTGTGCAGTCTCTCTCCTTAATAGTCCAAACTAGTCGCCACAGCTCAAGGGCAACATGCTCAACAAGCAAACGTCAACAGCACCCACCCATTTAACACCCTGAGTCGAGCACCACTATGCTGACAACTATGATCACAATTCAAAGAGAGTATACAACCCCATAAGCACCCTCAGAAAGCCATAAGCATTGCTGACCTTTGAAAAACATATTCCCTTTCATGAACAGGGCATGGGGTGGGGGGAATGATGGCATCCTGCTTCTTTTGACTTTGCAACAAACTATTCAGCTATATTTTTCCCTATTAATGAATGGGATGAAATCATCATTTTAGAAGAAATTGTGACAAGAAAAGGTCATTGGAGTTGTGTTTGTAGGTTTTTATTTATGTATTACTTAATTTTGTCAGAATTGTCCCATCTAATTGTCAAGCCTTTCACAGGAGAGAAAATTAAGTTGTTTAAATATATTGCAATGCAAAAAGCCAAGTAAGATATGACAACAAAGCATTCTGCTAGCACATATACAGATGTAACTTCACCCCAAAGTAAAATGTCATAGCATCTGCAGTCATACATTATCACACCTGTTAGGTTAGCGCATCTCCAGTCCCTTCTATTGTACAGTACACACGACAAAGCTTTTTCCTCTTTGGAAAAAAAGCTACTGCCACACTTTACAGCTGTGGATGAATGAGAGATTCAAGGATTCATGTATTGCATATCACTTAAACTCATTTGAAAATGAATGGTTTACATACAGTAACAACGGCAAACAAGTTCTGCTTCTATTATTTAACAAGGTCTATTCAAGGTCTACTCTGCTGCTACCTTATATGCTGTTTCACTGATTACACGTCACTTCATCACTATAAATGTATATCTAAAAAGATGCACATGTAATCACATCAGGGAAATGTTGATTAGCAGAGACAATCAGTGGTGATTAATCTGTTTACTTGCTATGTTCGATTCAGTAATTAATTATTCATCAACACAGACATACTCCATTAGAAAAGGAGATGAAATGCCCTGATGTTGTTTCGGATCCAGCTTGTTACACACAAATCTTCAACAGGTTTGGAAACAAATGCATAATTTATTGTCTCTCTTGAATGAGTTCTCATAAGAAATAGGAAATTAGCATTTTTTCCATCTACAACCAAGAAACACCTCTGTGGGGTAAGGGTCTTGAACCTGGCAAAGGTCCCTCATTAGACTAACATATGAATGCTTACAAAACTGGCTTTGCATACAAAATCAGTAGAGGCAATGAGGTAGCCAGGAATGAATGAGACAAACTAGAAAACATGAAAGGATATTTTGAGAGAGCCAAGAAACTGCGCGATGGGACTCTAAATTTCACATCCTTCAAAGCAGCCTCTTAAGGACCAATCCTACAAACACCTGCTGCACCTCAATGCACCCCTATTTGTCTCCAGTCTCCACTGTCAGACATCCATTTGCACCAGGACCAGCACAGTGGGTGCCTCTGCCACTTTAGCCTTGCGTGGCAGCAGGTGGCTGAGGCTGCAGAAGGAGGGTTTGGCCCGGAGCAGAAGCTCCTTGAGGCCGGCGCGGAACTCTTGCCGGACGAGGCAGTAGAGCACGGGGTTGAGACAGCTGTTGGTGTGCGCCAGGCAGACAGTGAGCGGGAAGGCGTAGGCCTGGGTGTTGTAGAAGGCGTTGCTGAAGGGCACCAGGTCAAACTTGATGAGCACGCTCCACAGGGTCAGTGCCTGGTTGGGCAGCCAGCAGAGGAAGAACGAGAGCACGACGATGACAACGGACTTGGTGACTTTGGAGCGGCGCTTGTGGCAGCCCTGCTCGCTGTCCGCTACGCCGCTGATGCGGCGGCTCAGCACGAAGCGCAGTAGAAGGAGATAGCACACGGTGATCACCACGAGGGGGATGACGAAGCCCAGCAGTACCTTCTGCAACTGGTACAAGCCGAGGAGGAGCTGGGGGTCCCAACTGCCTGTCTCGGGGAAGCGTACCAGGCACAGCTCCTCGCCTGGGAACTGGGCACTGGTTGAGTAGATTGCATGGGGCAGAGTGGCCAGAAGCGAAATGAGCCAGATACCCAGGCATATCCACTTAGCTGCGACAGCAGACGCACGGCGGCTGTGCATCTTCAGGGATGAGATAACCGTGTAAAAGCGTGCCACACTCATGGCTGTCAGGAAGAAAACACTGGCATACATGTTCATGGTGGTGACAGAACTGATGATTTTACACATCACCTTTCCAAATGGCCAGCGGAAGTCAAGGACAGTGTCTACAGCCCAAAAGGGTAGTGTGAGAACAAATTGTAGGTCAGTAAGTGCCAAAGCCATAACAAAACAATTAATGGAAGATTGTTTTTGTCTGTAGCGCGAGTGCAACAAATACAATGCAAGAGAGTTTCCCACCAGACCAAGTCCACACACTACTGAGTAAACCAGCGCAATCATGACGCGCACAGCAGTACTGGAACCGTCTCCATGCAGTTCTGAACTAGATTCCTTTGTCAGGAGATGAAGCCAGCAACGTAAAGAGAGATTACTCAAAGTCCCCTCGGAATTATTGGCTACTGACGCGCTGTCCTCTAACATGTTCTCACATTCTCCCGACTCCAGAGTTGGGATGCTGTCGTTTCTTGACATGGCTCGGTAGGATGCTCACTCATCCGAAGTCATATCTAAATGGACAATTGTAACGTGTGAGATGGTGAGTAAAACTAAAAAAACATAGACAAAGATAATTAAACATACCGTTCGGTTTCCTGTCTTTGTCTTGGTAAACTTTTGTGGTCTGAGGGATTTCGTTGCCGTCTATACCCTCTCTGGCGTTAGAGACAGTGAGCCTGTTCGCGCGCCTTCATTCTTTTATACTGAGGATGCCCGTGCCCGCGCAAACCTCCGACTTCACTTATATCATTTCATATCACGACACGTTAGCTAAGTGCTAACTAAGTTAGATTTTGTTTAGATAAAATAAATACAACGTTGTATGCTATGGCTATATTTAAAAAGAAGTTTACTCTTTTAATCTTTCTTTTCAGAATAGCAATGCAAACGTATGTAAACTAGGCTTAGCCATCATAAGCTTCTCACATCCTATACTTTAGATGGTGTAAACGACACCAAAACAGCAAAACAATGCCCCAAAAAATTCAGACACTTCAAGTGTCAAAACTGCAGTCTTCAGAGTATCAGAACTGCAGTTTTGGAGGAATTGTTTACAGTTCATCTACATGAGATGCAATATTTTAGACATTAAAAACTGCATTGCACCTCATACTGCACTTTACTCAAAATGGACATAGAAATAGTATTGTATTTAAACTGCCTTCATTATCATTAAGAGAGTTATCATTTATTATCATTAACAGAGTAATATGATTGTGTGTGACCGCAGATGAAGGGCCCTATCATGACAGTCAAAAGCGCATCGTCACTGGTCAAAAGCTTATTCAAATTTAGTAGGATGTCCAGTCCACATTGGGAGGGTTTTCGTTATCAAACGTCGAGCACATGGCGCAACAAGGTGTTCCTAGGTTTTTTAATCAGTCATGGGTGTGTTTGGTATAACATCATTTAAACCAATGAGAATGGCATCTGCCATTCCCTTTACCGGCGCAAAGCGCGATGTAAAATAAATGCATCGGTATTTTGACATTCAACGGCACATTTGAAGGAGGCTGCTTGCGAGACCGTATGGAATAGTCATTCCACTAAAACCTAGCATAGCCTTCACATATTTGCACTCCTCTATTATTTGAACTCATTGGCAAAGTGAAACAAACTTCACCATGGTGTCAGTCAACGACAAGACAGTTGTATGCAGTTAAACATAGGCTGGAAAAAGCAACACTTACCCTAATATTGCTCAAATGACTGAATAAAAAAACATTTATCCTGCAGAGGAGTTGCTTATATCTCGTGACAGTGCGTCTTCAGCTGTGCTCCATAAGTGTCTCTCGACTTTCCCCTATCACTTTTAACCGTAATTACCAATTTGCAAATGATGGTGAATAACTACTCATCATGAGATGTACAGTATTTTGTAAAATATCTTTATTCTAATTATGTTTCCCATTGTAATCGTGCAATTTGTAATGTTTTGCATGGGCGTGCGCTGGTGTGCATTCATGGATGATAGAAGGATGGTGTTGTGCACCCGCCAAATTACTGTTGACAATGCGCTCTTAAAATAACATATAAACAACTCGCCATAGACTTCTGACCAGGTGTACAATAGCAATTTTTAGACAATGCGCTAAGCCACTCCCTAAGTTGTTAATTGCCTCACCCCTGGGCGCATTGTTTAAACATTAAACGTGCAAAATAAGGAATTAAACTTCACTCCGGGTGGAAAACGAGTTTTACGCCATGCGCCAGTGTGCAAAATACAGCCCGAACAGTGAACAGTAGAACATCCCCCATCATAGTGCTGATTGGCCAACCACTAATTAGGGTCCACATCAAATTCCATCTAGGTTCAAAGTGAGCTCTTCTGATGGCTAAGTATTACACAGCCTAACAGGTGGAAAATGATTTTGCTCCTGTAGTATAGAAAGAGACACCTGAAATGTGTTGCTCATGCCTAACTGTTCTGTCTGTTTGATGCCTGATTCAAGTTAATGATGTTCACCAAAAACATTCCACTTCACTTTTACAAATGTCCAAATTTGCAGAATATGAATAAGGTAGCCTGTGGCCAAACCCTATATGCCACAGATTGCCAGCCAATACAAACAACTGCACTACTGTTTAGCCCTCAGGGTAAAAAATCCAGTAATGGTCTTTAATCCAGCTAGTGTCAGTCAAAAAAACTCACACATTTTTGATGGCAGACTTCTCCTTCACCTTGGATAACCACTTCACATTTTCAGTTAGCATGGCTGAACTGTGAAAATTTATTTTTGGTCAGAGCTGTGATGCATCAAAAAAAAAAAAAGACACACTCCATTTGAAGATTAAATGAGGGCATCAGTTCGACAGTCTCAGTCACTTTTTTTCTGTCACTGTCACTCGGGAGGGGGGGGTGTGGGGTCTGTGCAGATTGAGGGCTGTGCACCTGTGGGAGATTGAGAATCAAAGTGCCAAGTGACTTTGCTGATTAAAGATGTCAAGGTGGACACTGAGACTCTCTCTGGATGATTAAAGAGGAGAAGCCAATACTGCAGATAACAGTCCAGTCTGAGGCTTCACTGGTCTCAACCCTTTGGGCTAAATGCCCCGGGCCGAGCGGAGACATGACTTGTCTTGATGTTGTTGGTAACAGGTACATTATACTTTATTATTTATTATTAGTATTTTTATTATTTCTAGAAGAGTTGTATTAAGACATAATTCTCACACAAATTCTTTATAAAAATTATTTATTACATGACTTGGTCAACTATGATTCACAGCTATTCATTTTCAAATGCATAGCATTTTCAACATGTGTTTTCATCTCTTTAGGTAATTACATTTGTTGTCCATTTGGATTAAGAAATGTTGGTAATGAGTAACAATTTGTGTTGCAAGAAGTTAATTCTAATAATCATGTATCCTTCCTTCAGAAACTCATCACATGAAACAAATTTGACATTCATTCTAATTCAATTCGGCAAGTTTAAGTGTGAATAATGTTAATGAAACAAAGCAAATGTATAACAAAATGAGAATTGACAGTCTCCTCTTCTCTATCTCTCCTTCCTTCCCTCCCTCCCTCTGCGCCTGCTTCCAATGACTCTCTGATCCTCCTCACATGACACGTATTAAACTGCAGTTGGTAAGGCTTCCCATGTCTCCTCTTCACATGTCATCGGCTTGTGGGGGAATTTTTGCGCCGGGCCTCAAGGTTACTGTCGCAATATGGCCAGTAATAGGGTCACCATGGTGATGGAGGTAATCATGGAGGCTCTTGTTGTGAGGGATGGTGTCAAAATTGGCCAGCCTTTGTCCTATGGCGAGTTTCTCCAGGAACGCCCTAACATCATCCACCGGCTTGCTTCCAGGAAGTGGTTTCAGCATTGCAGGGTCCTCTGGCATGGGGGACTGGTACTCATGTGCATGGATCACACGTGACGAATGCATATTGTGCAAGGATCTGGACTGAACTGCAAATTGGAAAACAGGATGTGAGAACATCGACTTGACAGGTACCAGCGCAAGTAATACAAATGTGCTATAGGCAGCATAATGCAACAATAAAGTTGAAGAAACAATTAAGCTCTCCAACCCATATGTGTGCAATAACTGTGAAAAGAACTCAGTTCTCTCCTTACGTCTGACAGTAATAGGAAACTGTACTCTAAGTGCACTTGAAATAGAAACTAAAACCATAAAACCATTTTCACCTTGAAAGCTGTTCTTGTTGCTTCTCTAAATGACATCCATAAATGTCAAAGTATGTAAGAAAGAATGTGGGCATCCATGTGGGAGTTAGGCATATACTTATATATATATGATGGGCTTGATAGGCGGCAATTTACACTTTCTACCTAAAAGAAGTCGGCAGTGCAACATGGATGTAGAGGCAGAAAGCTAGACTGTGGTTCCTCCATTATTCTGTCTCCCTCCCTCTCTCCCTCCTTTACTTTCTCTATCTGTTTCTTTCTTTCACACTTTACTTTCTCTCTCTCTCTCCATCTCCCTCTCTTTTTTATTTTTCCTTGGCGTTGAAACGTGGTGTTTAGATGCTGTGTGGAAGTAGCCCACTGACTCACCCCTCACTGGGCTGAAGTCCCCCTCTAGGCTGACCTTGCTCTCAGAGAACGGCTTCAGGCTGGGGAACAAGATCAGTGAGAAGGACAGGAGAAGCACCTGGGAAACGAGAAAAGAGACGGAGAGAGAGAGGGATAGATAGTTGAGATGGAGTGAGCATTATTAACATAATCATAATAAACATGCAGTATTCTTAATTTCTTACTTATAGCCTACATACATGGCAACCAGCATATGATAGTGATGGAATCCTACATATCCATGGCCTGTTGGAATGCCATGTGCATTTGATTGCCACATTTTTTTTATAAGGAACAATATATAACATAGAAACAATTGATGGGTTGTGGTTGTTCTCAATATTCTGTATAGTTTGTCCTGTTTTTAGGTTCAGGTTTAATATTTATATAGGTTCCCATGTGTGACTTCTTGTTCTCCAAACAGACATAAATAAGACATCTTGGTGAATACACATGAAGTAGAATTTCCTAAGCCTTACTGTTTATATTTGTGAAAGTGTGTGTGAGTGTTTGAGTTTCGTGAATGTGTGTGCACTGTGCGTGTCTTTGAATGTGTGTGAGTGTTCTTGTCTGTATGTATGTGTGTGTGTGTGTCTGAGTGTCTGTGTGTGTGTGTATGTGTGTGTGTGTGTGTTATTCAACAGCTACGGTAGCTCACCAGCACACATGTACCAGTCTGTGCAGTTTTATTAGATCCTTTCAGGACCATTGCCTGCAGCCTCCGAAGCTGCTCCATCAAGGATCTGAAAGACAGAGACTGTGTGTAAGCCAAGGGGTTCAAGAAGATGCCAACTTTCATGGGAATTAAGCTGCACTCTAAAAGCAGAGCTCATAGGAATATAAAATAAACAATTCCCTCACATATTACACTTCTCCAGCTGGAAGACCTTTCTCTGCAACTCCTGGTTCTGTGTGGAGCATGCAGCCATCCTATGAAATAAAGAGATTTCCTCCAACTGAGCCAGGTGCCATGCACTTCCATTCGTTAAATTTAACCCAAAGCCCCAATACTCATTCTTTATGCTCAAGAAATGTCTTTCTTTTTAAGCATGAAAGCACTGTGAATTATGTAGTATTGCCTAACCTAATTAAGTTACATACAGAGGTATAGGATATAATCTGGTCTGGATAATTTATAGAAACAGCTTCACTTTTGTCCTGCAGGCTGATAAGTACCTCTGCCCAGCCAATCAATTAGTTCAGTCATACCTGCACTCAAGCCCGTCGATATATTCTTTTTTCTTCTTCCGGCTCTCTTGTGCTGAATGTTTGTTGCGGATCTTCCTCCTGATTTTCTTCAGAATTCTCTCCTCATACTAATGAGGCAGAAACATTGTTTAAACCTATCAGCCGTACAACACCTGTAAAAATGGGTCGGCATCAATTTGAAGTAGGCTACCTTGGTGAGGGGAAGCTGGGCAGGTAGCATCACTCCTTCCTTAGCGAGCAGCTTCCTCTCGTCCTCATTCAAAATCAGCTCTTGAACAGACTGCTGGGAGGCCTGTTGGGGCTGAGAACAAGTTTGGAATATCAATACTGAAGAACGTTTATTTTCAATTTCAAATATATTCTGTCACCTGAGGCGCAAGGGGGACATACCGGCATGCCACAGTTTCAAATGTGGCTAACCAACACTCAGAAGGGCATATCCGCCTCCATGTCTTTCAACATGACCTCTCCACACCTAAATGCTAAGCTACATGTAGCAATGCATGCTCACAGCTTCAGACTTGCCGCAGAGGAGCAGGTCCTTCACAGTCATGGGGAAACTAGAGGACAGCTGGCTACTCTGCTCCGGAGACCCGTAGAGCATCTCGTCTGTCTTGCCCGGAAACATGCCAGGCTCCCAGCCAGCTGCAGAGATTGATCAGAGGGTTTATCTAAGAGTGCACAGGCTGTGCGTCCATCTCTGGCGACCGATTAAGGAGGATTTTAGGCAACACAGATGAATAGAAATACTATTTATTATTTGTATGCAGCTACTCAAATATTATCATCTACATTTTTGTTTGTATGTAGATTTTGTGTGTTGCAAATGTGTTGTGTGTGTGTGTGTGAGAGATGATCGCGTAAATTGTGCCCCATATAAGTGACTCACTCAGATCGATGGGAAGGTCTGTCTCAGTAGGGTTGAGGAGACTGGGTGTTGGTGAAGGGTAGACGTACTGGGACTCAAGTGGGGGGCTCTGAGGGGGCAGGGGGCTGTCCATATGATCAGAGGTGTCCTCACTGATCCCGCTATCACTACGAGAGGGGGACCACTGGGGTGACGCCGTCACAGAGTCCGTCCCACTCAACAAAGCACTCAGGAAGTCCTCGTTGCCTTGTGGCTGAATCAACTGCTAATGAGGCAAGTCCAGAGGACCCACATTATTACAGAGTTGCCAAAGGCATGAATAAATCCAGAGGGTTTTTTCCACAGATTTAAACATCTACGGGCAGGCCGATGCTTACCTGAGGCTCCACAATAGGCCATGGTTGGCTGCTGCGATCCACTTTCTCGTGACGAAGGATTCCATCATTTTTGTCAAACAACAAATCTAACAATTCAATGCCATCGCAACCCTAAAACAAAATTGAGTGTTTTCTATTAACTTATCACTTTAAGTATTTCAAAATAAGACTAGCTTCATGTATACTTTTGCACTCACAAATAATTAAATCACAAGCTTCCTCTTGTCAGAGAGGCGAAACCAAAATTAAGTGACTTTAACAAGGTAGCTTAATACTGAGTGTTATGTAAAACATGGCAATATGTAACTGTGACACATATGATGAGACACAGGTATAGCTTATTGGTTATCAGCTAGTAGCATACCATACTATACATTTCACATGCCACCCCCCTTAAATTTTCTATTGATAAAAAAATAAAATTGATCATTTTCTTTCACTTTATTACCCTAGAAAGAACAGAACATTAACATTAAGAACATAACAGCTTTTTGAACTTTGATCAAGGGTCCTTTACTTCTCTGATAAGGCTAACTGCAAGTATCAAAATACAGTATTTCAATGTTATTTCTATATAATGAAAGACTTACTGACTCTGAGTAGTGTTCCATTTGTTAACACACAACAAAATATGAAACAACCTTCAAAAAAACGTATCCTTTTTGAGGAAAAATATGCAGCGAAGAAATCTCCTGTGTCAATGTTGTGAGTTCATCCCATGTAGTATTAGCGCATGGTCAAAGTTCAAACTCCAACACGACATATTATCAGCTAGTGATTCACCACTGGCTGCTTCTTGCAAATGTATTTGATTGACAGGCACTACACGCCAATTAGCATAGCAACAAGAAAGACAATTGGTCAGACGTGCTCCTTACAGTCAGACCCAGCTTCCAGTCAGTTGTTAGTGGGTCAAAAGTCATCCTTATCTCTCGATTACAATTGAGAACAAGATGATTACGTAATAACCTTTTTAGATGCTTTTGACCGACAGTAATATATGAAGAGGGCATCCAACTCACTATCCTTTTTTTTGCATTTTTATTATTTTATTGTTATATTGTTACTCTGTTAAGACAGCTAAGGCAGAGTATTACTCTGACCAAATTAATAATAATGATCATAGACCAAAAATATTGTTTAAGACCATTAATTCCATTTTAAATCATACTGCTGCCTCTGCCAATGTTGCCCCTACTATTGAAGTTTCTAAACTTCTTCATTGATAAGATTGATAACATCAAATCTCATATCTCACCTCCAGATTCTGATCCCTCAGTGACAAATATCATTCAGCTGCTGTCAGCTGTTTCAACCTGTATCATCCTCCCAGCTATTTGAGATTGTCTGTCATATGAATTCTACCTTGTGCCACTTAGATGTTTTGCCTTCACGCCTTTTCAAAGAAGTTTTTGTTGTTATCTGGTCCCTTGTTTTGGCTATAATTAATAGCTCCTTAGCTAACGGAGTGGTCCCCTCCAGTTTTAAACAACTTTGTTCAACCTCTAGAAGCCCGGTCTTGACCCTAATGACCCTAAAACTACAGGCCTATCTACAAGTTACCATTTATCTCCAAGATCTTGGAAAAGATTGTTCTCTCACAGGTTTCCTTCCTTATTTTACCACTTTCAAAATCGTTGATCAATTTCCGTCTGGTTTTAGATCACTCTGAATCTGCTCTGTTGAAAGTCCACAATGACATCCTCCTCCGCACCGGACCCCCCAAAAGGAGGGTAGGCCAGACACAATTTTCTGTGAATGTTGGCCTCCAAGGGCCATGTCAACCCCATATCCACTCATTTGATGTATTGTGTCACCTAGTTAAAAATTAAAAAGCAAAAATGAGGCGTTGTAATCGCAGGTATCTTTGGCTGTCATGTTCAAAAATGCACAAAATTTGACGTGTAGGATCATTGTGACACCCTCTGAATGCATGGCAAGTTTCATGGAATTCCGTTCATGGGGGACCATACAATAAATTAATATATGTGTACATTTAGTGACTGTACACTACGCATGCACACACACACTCTCATAAACACACGCAAACACACACATAAAGTACACGCAGAAACATACACACACACACACACATAAACACATACATACACATGTACGCACACACTCACACGCACGCATGCACATACACACAAACACACACACACGCATAAACACACACACACAAATAGACGCCTGTCGCTTTTACACGCCTGGTGTTGCTACAGGTTTGGATGAATAAATGCCGGTCTCAAATAGAGGCCTGGTCTGTTTTTTAATTTCGGTTTGCATTTAATCTCCTAAAACCCGCTATATCGCCCGTTAAAGCCAGTTCTATGGTGCAGATTGCGCAGGCTAACGTTATGATTTAGATGGCATTAATAAAGACTGCGGTGGTGAAAGCTAGAGTTCCAAATTGTTTAAACTTTTTTCAACATGAACTATGCCTATGCTATGCCTGACTCCGACATTGTTCAATTCATCCCATTTGTTTGAAATTTACACATTAGACAAAATATTTTATGACAAGGATAGGCCGATGCTGGCAACAAACCAAAAGGGTTCTCGAACATTATGCTTTTTTCTAAATGTGTACCACCATGGCGACAAAGAAAAATAAGTAAACTGATTGTTGTCAAATTTGCCAAACAAAATACGGGAGAAACTATATGTTTCATTCTCTCTCATGCTGTTTCATTCGTCCCGAAAAGGAGGGAGAATGAAACATTAAGCACGTCCCACTTTTGCATTAATAATTCCTGAACGGTTTTGGTCAGGGCTGAAAATGCAACTGTAGGCCTATTTGACAGAGGACAGATATAGGTTGCTGGTGACAAAATATTAGCTTTCAGTGTGGTACGATCTCTCTGTAAATTACGTTTGATTAAAACGTGTTTCATCCGCCCTGGCTATCCCCGCTATTTGGATCTTATCTCACTCAATGAGCAACATCTCCACACTAAATGAATGATGATCTGTAATTAAAACTTATCATCGGATAGCCTAGTCATATGGGTAGACATTCAGTGTGTTTGAAATAATTAATTCTATAATATTTTCCATCTTTGCAGAAAAAAAGTTTTGTGTGAAGGGAATTAAAGGCCTGTCTCATATAGACGTCTGTCTCAAATACTAGCCGGTGCAGTTTGCCGATTTGGGAAAATAAAAGCCCGGGCTATTATTTGAAGTTTTACGGTACACTAGGAGGAGAAGTGGTAGAAGAGGAGGTAGAGGAGGAAAGAGAGGGAAATGGAGAGAAAGGTACTGTATGAGAGGGAAGAGCGTGGTAAGTGCGTATCAGGTGTGTGAAGTTGTATTCTTGAAGAGTAATCTCATCAAGAGTTTTTTGAAGACAGAGAGGGATGCCTCTGCTCTGATGGGACTTGGCAGATTGATCCACCATTGGGGGACCATAGATGAATAAAAGTCTAGATTGCTATGGGTGTGGGGGCGGCAATGCCAGATGACGTTTCTTTAGATTAGAGGGATTGGGGATGTCCGCCTCCTTATTGTCCCTGTCAAGGTTGCCATGGTTGTGGACACCTCAACAAGCACAGGCAAAGAGGCATCGGGCGGGGGCGGGGCAGGGTGGTTGGGGGCTTAGTTGATTGGTTGTCACCGGGATGCAGAGCTAGAGTTCAGTAGGGTGACAGCCGCAGGAAAGAAGCTTCCTCTGAACCTACTGGTTCGGGTGCGGAGAGACCTGTAACGCCTCCTGGAGGGGAGTGGGGTGAACTGTCTGTGGTTGGGGTGAGAACAGTCTTTGATGATGCTGCGCGCCTTACGCAAGCATAGCTTTCCCTGGATTGCCTCGATGGAGGGGAGTGAGGAACCGATAATGCGGGCAGTTTTCACCACCCTCTGCAGTGCTTTTCGGTCGTAGGCAGAGCAGTTGCCATACCAAACTGTGACACCAGTTCACCAGGATCTGAGGAGACAGGTGGACCTTCTTTAGTTTCCTCAGAAAGAAGAGACACTGGTGAGCCTTCTTGATCAGTGGTGTTGAGGGTCCAAGAGAGGTCCTCAGAGATGTGGACACCCAGGAACTTGAAGCTGGTGACACTTTCCACCTCAGTCCCGTTGATGAGAATGGGGGTGTGTGTGCTACTGTAGCTTTAGATTTCCTGAAGTCCACAATGAGCTCTTTGGCCTTCTTGGTGTTGAGAGCCAGGTTGTTGTCAGTGCACCACGATATTAGGTGCTGGACCTCCTCCCTGTAGGCCGTCTCATCGTTGTTGCTGATGAGACCAATCACCGTATGTCGTCTGCAAACTTGACGTGTTAGAGCCATGTACAGGTGTGCAGTAGTAGGTGAAGAGGGAGTAAAGGAGAGGGCTCAGCACACATCCCTATGGTACGCCGGTGTTCAAGGTGATGGTTGAGGAGGTATGATTAACCTAACAGACTGAGGTCTGTTGGTTAGGAAGTCCAGAATCCAGTTACAGAGGGAGGTATCGATGCCCAGTTCACTGAGTTTGGTGATCAGTTTGGGCGGGTGTTGAATGCTGAACTAAAGTCAATGAACAGCATCCTCACATAGGTGCTGCTATTATCAAGGTGGGACAGGGCAGAGTGAAGTGCCGTAGAGATGGCCTCTGTGCTCCTGTTCTGACAGTGGGCGAATTGGAAGGGGTCCAATGAGGGTAAGCAAGTTTGAGATGGGCCAGAACCAGCCTCTCGAAGCACTTCATGATGATGAGGGTGAGTGCAACTGGACGGAATCATTAAGGCTTGTTGCAGTGAAGTGTTTTGGCACCGGCACTATGGAGGTGGTTTTAAAGCTCACAGGGACAGCGGCCTGAGCTAGTAACAGATTAAATATGTCAACACTATATGTATTGTCCTGCCTATGCACCACCTGCCTATACTTTGTATATCACATTGCACTTTTCTGCTTTTTTGCACTTCTGGTTAGACGCAAACTGCATTTTGTCTTTGTACTCTCATCAAGTGAGTAATCTCATCAAGAGTTTTTTGAAGACAGAGAGGGATGCCTCTGCTCTGATGGGACTTGGCAGATTGATCCACCATTGGGGGACCATAGATGAAAAAAGTCTAGATTGCTATGGGTGTGGCTTTTAGCAGCAAAAGTGACATAGACAACATATCAAATGAAATGAAATCAAAAAATGTCATTTGAAAGACTATTTAATGGAAAATTATGTTAATTTTGAATTTGATGCCAGCATGTTCACCACTGTGTTGCTTCACCTCTTCATTTAACAAAATTCTGTAAATGTTTAGGAAGTGAGGAGACTGCTAGAGTTTTGAGAAGGAAATGTTGTCCCATTACTCTCCGATATAGGATTTCAGTTGCTCTTAGTCATGTTTTTCATTCCATTTTGCACCTAATTTGAGAAAACTGGACTGCAGACAGGCCATTTTAGCACCTGGATTATTTAAATATGTGCAGAATTTATTTTGGCAAGGTCCTCCTGGAATAGACATTGCCTGGATGGCAGTATATGTTGCTCAAAACCTGTACACATCATTCAGAATTGATTGTGCTTTGCCAAATGTACAAGATGCCCATGCTGTAGGCACTAATGCTCTTGATTCGTCTAACCACAGGGCCTTTTTCATGTTACCTGCATGTGTAAGTGTGTAAAAAGTGCAGTTTATAGTCTTGTGTGTGTTCAGGATACGAATGGCTTGAGGAAAGAAGCTCCTCCTCAGTCTGATGGTGCGTTCGGCAGATCGCACAGTCTCTGTGGCACTGCAATTACAGGCTGTACAATTCCCTACCAAGTTATGATGCTACTTGTCAGGACACTCTCCACGACTGAGCAGTAAAAGTCTGCACGGTATTAACAATGCGTACCACCACATACAATGCAGGATTTATCACGGGCAAAATGTCAGACTACAAGGCAGCATCATACAACCTACGGAAGACCATTAAAGAGGCGAAGCGGCGCTATAGGGACAGAGTGGAAGCCGACTTATTCAGTGAGGGTGATCCAGCTTGTGTATGGAAAGGACTGAGAACCATCACGGCTTTGAAAGCAAGTCTCCTTCAGTGATAAGAGTGAGTAACTCCCTTGTCAACGAGTTAAATGTGAGAACGATAGTGGGGAAACTCCATTCACTGTCTCCGAGTATGATGTGAGAAACGCAAAGTGCAGGAAGGCTGCAGGACCAGATGGAATTTCTGGGAGGGTACTGAAATCCTGCGCAAAACAGCTAGCCAACACGTCATTGGCTCAAGCTACCGTTCCAACATAAGAAGTCCCTATTATACCTGTGTCAAAAAACAAAAGCCCATCATGCCTAAATGAATATACTGCCCAGTAGCCCTGACATCAACGGTGATTACAGTTTTTCTGATTGCTTAAGCACATTTTTTGTAGCTATTTTTGCAAAACTCTACACACAAATAGGAAAACCTTTCACCAAATAAGCAAAACATTGTAGTTCTCTTGCAGGCACGTGCAGAGAAGGGGGGCTACAGGGGCTCTAGCACCTGCCCTTTTGATGTCCAAGTGCCCTTTTGACAAGACCCGTTTTTTACTTTTTAAAATTTGTAATACTTCCGCTAGTTCCAACGTGAATATTCGCTAAAATGTCTCATTAATAGTTTGTGAAATTATAAATTTACAAAATTAACAATTTTCTGTGTTAATTGAAATGCCTTGTGGCCACCAATCCCTGACGTCATACATTCAGTGAACTCTCAGAAGGTGCCCGCAGGCACAGTGCTGCAGGAGACGTTTGGGAGCACGGTAAGGTCACTTGGCAGTTAGCCTATCTGAACATGCAATAGTATTCAGCTTAGAGATAGAGAATAAAATGTTTAAAGTTGTTTCATGTTTAATTAAGTAGGCTATCAAACCCGTTTAACCATTAACGTTTTAACCATAACGTTTTAACCATAACCATCATGGTCCATCCATTTCAATAACCTGGCAGCGACATAGGCTACTGTAGTTGTTTAACTAACCCAACTCCACACGTCGTTCTCCGTTTACAGTAGGCTACATTACGCGTCATTTCACTCAGTGGCCACACGCACAGCACGTGAATCTGCAAGACACCAGCTTGCTAATGGTGGTAGTTCACTGTGATAAACGTTAAAATTATAGCCTGACAAGCCAGACTAGGCAATAACATATTTGCTGCCGCTAGGGTGCGTCTAGATGTCTAGGCTATTAAAATTTGCTTTGAATTTAATCAATAAGATGTAGCCTTATAGCCTATGATCTCTGTGTAGACAATAGCCTAATGAAAACTGAAAAGACCTATCTGTCTGTGCCCTGGCTACAGTAGGCCTACAGTACATGCACTCCTATTGAATTTTCAGAACCAAGGAGAGAAATAAGAAAAATGTGTTACAGCTCTGTCTGCTATTTACACCCATTCTTCTTGATACATAATGAATAAATATGAAAATGTATAAAATGTGTATCAGTACATTAGACTACTTTGCAAATTGCTAAACCATATAATTGCGAACTCAGTGAGTGGTTTTGCTATAAGTATTAATAGTTTTAGAAATTGTGCTATAACAATCAGGTTGTGTTTAAGCATTCAGAAAAAATTGTAAGTGCTTTGAAAAGCTTGTGAAGAACTTAATTTGCTCATCTTTACCAAGCTCCATCAACCCCCTCCAGTTTGCCTATAGAACCAACAGGTCCAGACACGATGCCATCTCCAACTTCCTGCACACCACCTTAAACCACCTGGAGGGAGGAAAGGGGAAGTATGTGAGAATGGTGTTTATTGACTATAGTTCATGTTCAATACCATAGTCCCCCACACTCTGGTCACAAAGATGACGGCCATCCAATTTGTTTTTCAGCTCTTTCCCTTGTTTGCAAAGATTTCTCTGGATTCTCTGAATGTTTTAATGATATGATGTCCTGTAGATGATGAACTCCCCAAATACTTCACATTTTCATGTTAAGAAGCAAAATTACATTGTTTCATCATTTGTGCACACAGGTTTACTCAGTGATGAATACCCCTACATCGTTACTTCTAGACCCTGCCTCTCTGGGATGATCTTTTTCATACCCAATTGTGTTGCCAGTTACCCTATCATACCCTACCCTAACATTCCTCCTTTCGTTTTCTTTATCATTACACAACTTTTCGAGCATTTTGTTACCCCTGTCCCAACTTGGTTTGAAACATGTTGCATATCAAATTCAAAATTAACACATATTTTCCATGAAGTAGTTAACTTTGTTATTTTCACCTGATATAATGTCTTTGTCCTTGTTGCAACTAAATGAGTTTAAGAGATTTGCAGACTACATTCTGTTTTTATTTCACATTTTACACAACGTCCCAACTTTTGCTGTTTTGGGGTTGTAGTAGGATATCCCTTTTCTACTGTTACTGTATGTGCTGAGTTATTATCCTAAGAACTTTTTGTCCATGCCCATCCTTTCTTCCCTGTAACTGTGTTCAAATTTCACCTCCTTTCTCCCAAGATAACATCAAGGCACTCTTAACTGTTTTTACAGGGAGAAGATACTGTATGTGTCAGTTTGTGCTGCTGAGTGGCATGTTGAAGTGGAGAGTGTTGAAGCAAAGCCTTCGTGAATTATCTTAAAGTATCAGTCTATGCATAAAGAAAACATATAAAGCCTGCATAACTTGTCTCAGGCTGCAGCCTCTCTTTCGGAAGGAAGCACAGAGGTGACTTTTTCAACCTGAGGCCTATGGTCCTCACATGCACGCATTGCAGGTGATCCCATGACGTTTCACTGAATCACTATTTTTACCACGCCAGTGGTCCTCGGGTTGCTTCTTGGTCAAAATGAGGGTCCCCTGGTCACAATCAGTTGAAAACCCCAGGTTAGAACACAAAAGTTAGCCTATAATTCTTGTTCATTGAAGGTTTTAGAACGGCAAATATCATTCACACTTTAAAGGAGTGCTAAGAATAAAGGGTTAAAGAATACAAACACAAATGAAAAAGTTTAGCCTGCACAAAATGAAGATGTCAAGAAACAAATGGTAGACACAGTCGCCACCTCCTGGCCAATGCTATTTTCATTACACAAATAGGCTAAATGGAAAATACTATTGATATGGCTCAAAGAGTGTTGGGCAATTTCACTCTCTCAAATCTCTTAAGCCTAACACGACTAGATATTAACACATATGTCCATGACATACATTTTTAGTCTTTTATGTAAGATGTGTGTATGTGTGTTTGTTGTGGTATGGTTCTATAAGCGACTGGATGCCTAACATTTCCCCTGGGATGAATAAAGTATCTATCTAATGGTCCTTTCCCACAACACACACATTCGCCTACACACATGCGCGTGCTTCCCCCCCCCCACACACACACACACCCTCTCTCTCTCTCTCAGGATATAATATGTGGTGCAACCTACAAATCATCTGCCAGCAAAGGATTTGTGTGCCTTTGATCGACATCATAGACCTACACCAGTTGCCCCATCAATGTGATTGCACTAAACTCCAGAGTTGGTAGGCCTACATTCTTGAATTTCCCCTTGGGGATCAATAAAGTATCTATCTATCATACATGGGGTAAACCATAGACTATCTGTCTGAGCAAAACTTGCCGGCAATCAGAGGCACCTGTTTCTCCATTGGCCTTCAATGATCGTTGCCCCCACCATGATGATATTTATATACGTTCTGGAGCCCAATCTCAGAGCCCGTCTCGCTTATTCGACATTCTCTGGCGGTATCTGGTCTAGTCTTCACAACTTCCTTGTTATTACCAGAGCCCGTCTACGCATTAGTGACGTTTTACGTTGGTACGCAAAGAACGCCAGACGTCCTGTATATAACCATACGCGTTTGACGTAGGCGCTCTCTTCCCTGCCTAATGCCCAAGTGAGGTAGGCAGTGTAAAAGTTGTGTCTGGTTCTCCTCAAAGCGATCCAAAACCATCCGTCATCATGGTAAGTAAAAGTTCAGTTGAAAATATTTGTTTACTTGCCCATTTCACTAATCTTAACATTCATTGTAGTATTGGGCCGTGTCCCCGAACTGATTGTCCAAAACATGAGACATTTGATGCACGCAATGTCGTTACCTCAAAATGGCACCCTTTTGTTATGCGGCTACCGCCCTGACTGTCGATTTCGGACGTGGTCATTGTTAGAGAAATAGAAACGTATAGATAATTGTTGTCTTTTGGATTGTAACGTCTTCATCTTAATATCTTTAAAAATTGGTAGCATTTTGTTATAAATTATATTCAAGCAAAATTGTAATGGGTTTGCAGTGAATGCAACTGGCTAACATTTGAGTCTGAAATGAGGCAACGATACCATGATTTAATGTTATGTTTCTTTGTTGGATTATGTTAGTCTCTCTTTGAAACGGGCTTTGTGTTGACAGTAAAAATGACCGGTAGACTGACATGGTAACATTGATTCTACAAGGTCTGATCAGATGGCGGAACGTTGCCGGTAAATAGGGTGGTGTCTGGATACAGGTTAGCTAACAGTTAGTGTTGACGCATCTACGTTAGCCAAGGCGCTAGCTAGCTTCATTACACGTGGCCTAAAATGCCGGCTTCAATAGTTACGTATGCGTTTAACTTTGGGAAGGCCTGCACTCGTTCGCTGTATTATATTGTGAGAATATCAACATTAATTGATTAGCTGGCTGCTAGGTCTCGTGTCAGTAGATCAAGTCACGTATTAGATTTAGTAACGTTGACTTTACTGCTAGATGTCTTGCTGATGTTGGCCGAATAGCCTAACTTGACGCTAACTCGGCTTGGTTGTATAACGCTAGAGACTGGGTAGGCCTGATGCCGTGCAGACTAATCGGTTGACTGAACATTAATAATGTAGTGATGGCTTCATGGGAGGCGTTTCAAATCGTTTGAACACTACTAGTTTGGATTTGCTGTGTTGCGGTATGCCAGCTGACGCAGTTAGAGGCACACTGCTTATCTAGCGCTCCCCTATAGATGCGTCAGCAGTTTAATTCGCTGTGGCGTGTGCCACCCTGCCGCCGTGGCATATTGTTTGTTATCCACCATACAAGCCGGGAAATGGCTGCCGTAAAGGCTAGTTTAAGTAATGTAACAGGTGTGTATGTTGGGGAAATGACAATTCATCTACCTATAACGTAATGACTGTATAATGGCAACTTGTACCTTAACATTTCCTCTCCTTTCTAGGTGAACTTCACCGTCGACCAGATCCGTGGGATCATGGACAAGAAGTCCAACATTCGTAACATGTCTGTGATTGCTCACGTGGACCATGGGAAGTCCACTTTGACTGACTCGCTGGTGTCTAAGGCTGGTATTATTGCCTCAGCCCGTGCTGGAGAAACCCGCTTCACCGACACAAGAAAGGATGAGCAGGAGCGCTGCATTACCATCAAATCGACGTGAGTAGTCCTTTTCCTGACTATTAATTAGACTTGAGATGTGTTGCAGTTTAATGGGTTGTCAGTGGTGTAAATACTTTTTAGTTCAATGTCTGGGAGCTGGGTGTTCTGTAGAAGGTAGTCATTTTCCAAATTCCAGTGTAATTTTTAATTATGTGAATTGTAAGGGACATCCTTGATTAATCACATAGTTTGTCACTTCAGATATCCTGTCAGTATTTCCTGTTGCGTATGCAGTTGGGAGTGTTTGAAATTAGTTGGCTATTCAGAATGATTTGAAATAATTAAAGATCTCCAAATTGGCTACAGTGCGTGTGAAGCCTTTAAGATGTAAACAAGTTTGTCTTCTTTTACAGCGCCATCTCTCTGTACTACGAGCTCGCAGACAACGACTTGGCTCACATCAAGCAGTGCAAAGATGGCAATGGGTTTTTGATCAACTTGATTGATTCCCCTGGGCACGTTGACTTCTCATCTGAGGTGACTGCTGCTCTCCGTGTGACTGACGGCGCCTTGGTCGTGGTTGACTGCGTCTCTGGTAAGTCTTCAGTAGCCCAGGAGGATGTTGTAGCGTAAGGAGAAGGGGTGTGTGTGCAGGTCTGTGAACCTGTTTATTCTGCTACCCCCACATCACAGGTGTGTGTGTCCAGACTGAGACTGTGCTCAGGCAGGCCATCGCTGAGAGGATCAAGCCTGTACTGATGATGAACAAAATGGACCGTGCCTTGCTCGAGCTGCAGCTGGATGCTGAGGACCTGTTCCAAACATTCCAGCGTATTGTTGAGAGCGTCAACGTAATCATCTGCACCTATGGCACAGAGGATGGACCAATGGGATGCATCCAGGTTGGTTCACCATTTATTGTATGGCGTTTACTGAACCTCTTGGGAACTGTGGATCTATTTCTATGTATATAATCGGTTGGGTCTTTGAGGGCTTATCTTTTTGCTTGCAATCATTGTTTGTGTTGCATTATTACATTTGATTCATTATTCCAAAGTTTAACACCATTGTTTCCTTCAGGTTGAACCAGTTAATGGTACTGTTGGTTTTGGATCCGGACTCCACGGATGGGCTTTCACCCTGAAACAGTTCGCCGAGATGTACGTGTCCAAGTTTGCAGCCAAGGGTGATGCTCAAATGGGAACAGCAGAACGCTGCAAGAAAGTTGAGGACATGATGAAGAAGCTGTGGGGAGACAGGTCAGTATTCTTACATGAGTGATAAACCAATATGATTTGGCCTAGACTAAATATTTTACACAGCTGAATTTTCTTTGGAATCAAAGTATTTATTATATGGGTAAAGTTGTATTGGTGTAATACTGAGGTTCGCTAAAGGTTTTAATGTTTTTACAACAGGTTCTTTGACCCAACTACTGGAAAGTTCAGCAAGACATGTAATTCCCCTGATGGCAGGAAGCTTCCCCGTACCTTTGTGCAGCTTGTCCTTGACCCAATCTACAAGGTCAGACTCATTGTTGGTTATCCCATCGTTGCTTGAAGGTTCTTAGAGTTTGGCAAACGTGTGATGACTTAACAATCTTCACTTTGACCTGAATGTCTAGTGATGAAATTACTCTGTCTGATGGCTTCTGCTGTAAAGTTTTGTGTGGCTAGTCTCACAAGCAGGTTTCATTGGCTACATAATGTCATAATATCAGCATTTTAAAAGTTGTAACTTGTTTTTTTGTTGTAGGTGTTTGACGCAATCATGGGCTTCAAAAAGGAGGAAACTGCCAAATTGATTGAAAAGCTGGACATCAAGCTGGACACTGAGGACAAGGATAAAGAGGGCAAGCCCCTGCTGAAGGCTGTGATGCGTCGCTGGCTGCCAGCTGGTGAGGCTCTGCTTCAGATGATCACCATCCACCTGCCTTCTCCTGTCACTGCCCAGAAGTACCGTTGTGAGATGCTCTACGAAGGACCTAATGATGATGAAGCTGCCATGGGTAAGCTCGTGATGCCTTTGAGACTGAAATTTCACTCTTCCTGACATAATTCAAATGTTCATGTCATTGACCAACATTCCACCCTTATTTTTGTAGGAATCAAGAACTGCGACCCTAAAGGTCCTCTCGTGATGTACATTTCCAAGATGGTGCCCACCACTGACAAGGGTCGTTTCTATGCCTTCGGCCGTGTCTTCTCTGGCGTTGTGTCAACTGGTCAGAAGGTGCGCATTATGGGACCAAACTTCACCCCTGGAAAGAAGGAGGACCTTTACCTGAAGCCAATTCAGAGGTATGTATGGAAATGGATTAGGAACCAGTCTAAACCAACATCTTACATTTTATAATGGAGGTTTTTCAAGCTTGTATGTGTGTAGACCTGATTTTGAGTAGAGATGCACCGATATGGAATTTTGGGACCAATAACGATAACAGATATTTTTTGGTTTGTTGTGACCGATACGATAACGGATAATATTACTCTTGGGGGGGGGGGGGTGAATTGGAGACAGCATTTAATAGGCATCATTTAATTGCAGTATTACCCATCACTACCAATGATGGACAGAACTGCAAAATAGCTGTAGCCTAGCCCTATGTGTGGATCCTTTAAGTGAACCTGACGTCAGTGAATTGCGAGTGAGTGGCCAGCGACAATGTATGAATCGTTTCCATATCTATGGAGTAAACGCTCAATGCAGATAAAAGGCTAAGCTGGGAAAAAGCTACAGCGACCAAATCAGAGTTTGAGGGAAAACTTAGGTTTAGTTTCAACTGTGAGTAACTGAATAAAGCTGCAACTCCTCGGACTGCGTCTTGTGTCCGTCTACTCTGTTGCGCACAACCTGTCGCAGCAGAAATGAAAGGGGTTAGCCCCGAAGGTTTTAGTAACTTATAATGATGACCTGTCTGGAACTGAAGTAGGAAATGCCAAATTTCCAAATTTCTCGGTAATACAAAACCTAGGTAGGCTGAGCTCCGCTCTGCTTAGGTTAAATGGAGGATCATTCAGGAGGAGTTTGGGCTGCACAGATTTAACGCAGATCCTCATATCTTGTTGAATGGTGAAATACATTCACACTGCTGACATTATTTTTGAAGTATAGCCAACAGTAGGTGAGTGTAGCCAGGCAGGCCTTACATACGCCTAGTTGGGAAATTAGGGCTTTAAAAAAAATATCGGCACAAATGATCGGTCGGTATTCTGTTATCACAACGATATAATTTTCACTAATTGGCCAATAATATATCGGCTGCCGATATATATCGTGCATCGCTAATTTTGAGTTTTCTCCCTCCAAGGACCATTCTGATGATGGGTCGTTATACTGAGACCATTGAGGATGTGCCCTGCGGGAACATTTGCGGGCTGGTAGGTGTGGACCAGTTTTTGGTGAAGACCGGGACCATTACCACTTTTGAGCACGCCCACAACTTGAAAGTGATGAAGTTCAGCGTCAGCCCTGTCGTGAGGGTGGCTGTTGAGGCCAAGAACCCTGCCGATCTGCCCAAGCTGGTGGAGGGCCTGAAGCGTCTGGCCAAGTCTGATCCTATGGTGCAGTGCATCATTGAGGAGTCTGGTGAGCATATCATTGCTGGAGCTGGTGAGCTGCATCTGGAGATCTGCCTGAAGGATCTGGAGGAGGACCACGCCTGTATTCCACTCAAGGTACGGTCAAGAACGGTCAACTGAATCTTTTTTTACTATTTCATTGGATGTTCAAAGAAGCTTGACTTAAGTGTGCCCACTCTTAACCTTTTTTTGTGTTCTTTTCTATACCTTAACAGAAATCCGACCCAGTTGTGTCCTACAGAGAGACCGTAAGTGAGGAGTCTGACCAGGTTTGCCTGTCCAAGTCACCCAACAAGCACAACCGTCTGTACATGAAGGCCCGTCCCTTCCCTGATGGCTTGGCTGAAGATATCGACAAGGGTGAGGTTGGTCCTAGACAGGAGCTGAAGACCCGTGCCCGCTACCTGGCCGAAACCTACGAGTGGGACGTTGGTGAGTCCCGTAAGATCTGGTGCTTTGGACCCGACGGAACTGGACCCAACCTTCTGATGGACGTGACCAAGGGAGTGCAGTACCTCAATGAGATCAAGGACAGCGTGGTGGCTGGATTCCAGTGGGCATCCAAGGAGGTAGGAATTACATCCCATACCTATGTAGATTTGACTTTTATGCCATAGCATAGCATGTCTGATCTTGTAATGTGCCGTTTCGTTTTAGGGTGTGTTGTGTGAGGAGAACATGCGTGCTATCCGCTTCGATGTCCATGACGTGACCCTGCATGCTGATGCCATCCATCGTGGTGGTGGCCAGATCATTCCCACTGCCCGCAGAGTGCTGTACGCTTCCCAGCTCACCGCTCAGCCCAGGCTTATGGAGCCCATCTACTTGGTGGAGATCCAGGTACTCTTCACCTACTGGTCTTGCTGTTACATTGCTGTTGTAATGTATGCCCATGTCCTTTACTAGCACTGCAAGGTGCAACACTGGATGTAAGACCCAGTGAGTGCACACTGGTTACAAAACATGTGAACAAAACTAAGGTGTTGTATGCTGAATTTAGTGTGATCTACTAGTACAAATGGTATACAGTAGTCACAATTCTGCATCCTTAGTATATGATCACCTGCAACTGCAACTCATTGCTTAGAATGAGCCCTTTAAGAGAAGGCCCCATAGAGCCTTTGTAGGTACAGCGTAAGCCAGATCTAATGGCTTGAAATACTGGTAGAGGGCCTTCAGGATATTTATGGCCTTTGACTGCCACCATAGCTTCTCCCTACATGCAATGGAGTTACAGTGTAAATTTGACTTCCTGCACCTTCGTAAGGGTTTCGGTTGAATTGCAGGGCTTTGACTACAGTTTGACTGACTTGTGTTTTTCCCTAATTTTCTCTCCGGTTTCCTCCAGTGTCCTGAGCAGGTGGTTGGTGGCATCTATGGTGTGCTGAACAGGAAACGTGGGCATGTATTCGAGGAGGCCATGGTCCCAGGAACACCCATGTTTGTGGTGAAGGCTTACCTGCCTGTAAACGAGTCTTTCGGTAAGCACAATTCCTACCCAGTTAGCTATATGTATTCATTCTGTCCATCTCAACTAACTTAGGACATTACTTTCCATCCTATTAACAATCATTTGTTTCTTCAAGGTTTCACGGCTGACCTGCGCTCCAACACTGGTGGCCAGGCCTTCCCACAGTGCGTGTTCGACCACTGGCAGCAACTCCCCGGAGATCCCTTCGAAGCCTCCTCCAAGCCTTCTCAGGTTGTTGCCGATATTCGTAAACGCAAGGGTCTTAAGGAGGGTATCCCTGCATTGGACAACTATCTGGACAAATTGTAAAAGACCTGTCCCTTCGTTTCCCCCACACACCCCTCCCTTTCCGGACTGTACAGATTACCATGCAATCACTAAGGTTTTGCCAAAACTATGGTCAAATGATTTAAGTATCTCCACATGACAACAATGTAAGACATTAATAAAGGAAAATAAAAAATTTGACTGACTTGAGTATCTTTGGAAGAGATTACACTTTTTTGTGTGTTTAAGTCGTCTTGTATAGATGAGCTGTAGCATATTTTACTTGATCAATGAGCAACAAACCTGTTGCAGGCAAAATAACTAGGAATTGGGCCTGGCTACTTATATTTGCACATTAGGTAAAAACATTTTTTTATTGTGATGTCTTTACAAATAGCATTATTACATTGTCAGTGTTTGGTTTATACAGTTCTAGATCTGGGGGAATGATTTAAAAGATGTTTCCCTTTTTGTTTTTGTGGCCTTAATTGTTGGTTGAACTTCAGCTCAACTATGCAAAGCTCCATATTTGATGAATTGGAGGTGGACGAAGTACACAATTCCTTAAAAGTATAGATACTCCTTTTTCAAATATTCCAATACAAGTGAGTTACCAAGTCAGAATTTTTACCTAAGTTAAAGTACAGCAGTACTTGCAGAAATACTTGAGTACAACTCTATCCAGTACAGCAATACTAAAAAATACTTTGTTTTCAAAAGGCTTTCCATTGTAATGTTTGGTCATTAATAGGGTATACATCCTCAGCTTGGTCATATCAGATCATTAGTTCCTTACATCCAACTGAAAAAGATTTGACCTATTTTCATAGGTCAACCAAATACAAAAACCAGGCAACTCAATCATGAGTAGCTTATTTATCGTTTAATTATTGCATTTTCAGAATCACTTCAAATACGCTTAAAAGTGACGTCACTTTCCCAAAAAATGGTTTCCAGAAATATTAATACTGAAAGTACAGATACTCAAGTACAGTAATCAAGTAAATGTAGGCTACTTCGTTACTGCCCACCCTGATGGTTATGGTGACTGAACAATCCATCCCTGAAATGCACTATATAAATGATAGATACTTAATTGATCCCCAAGGGGAAATTCAAGAAAACAAATAGTTGCCTAGTCATGTTGACTCATCAAATTGAAGCAATTGGAAAGGTCGTGTTTTTTTAGTCTTTTTGGCTGGCTTTGAGACAACTGACGCCAGGTCATTCCACCTCGCAAGTAACAAGTCTTGACAAGGCCCAACTTTGAAAGACATCTAGATGAAGTTCTGAGAACATATTCAAGGGAAAATTTGTGAACAGCCAATGTCCTTATAGTTTTGGGGTAGTGATCACCAGAGGTGGACAGTAACTAAGTATATTTACTTGATAACTAACTATGATTTTTTTAGTATCCTCACTTTACTTGAGTATTAATATTTTTGGACACTTGTGACTAACTCTACTACATGATTTGAACGACTAATACTGTACTTTTGACTCCACTACATTTGAAATATGAACATGAAGTACTCGTTACTTTTAACCACATTTGATTTTTTAAATGCAATAATGCGATAGACCATCTTGAAGTTCATTTCAATAGTTCAATTTGAACTTGGCTGAATTGGCTGTGGTAATGATGGTGACAACATATGCTTCATCAGAACATCCTCCATGTAGCCTCTGAGAACCCAGACAAAACTGTTAATTGAGATTTGAGAAGTGCTCTGGAGATCATTGCGAATTTGGAATTTTTAAATTTGGTGTTCACCTGACATTCAGTACATAGCTAGATCTTTAGCCTACATTATTAAATGATAAATAATCTGGTTTTGTATTCAGCAGTGTAAAAGTATTAGATGTGTGAAAGTAGAATGAATAACGATTTAAATTATATTATTGCATGCACTTGAACAGCTACATGAAAATGCAGTTATGAAAATAGGTCAAATGTTTTTCTTGGATGTGGAACTAAAGGTCTCTTCAAGTCCTATGACCGACCAAAGGATGTATACCTTATTTAATTACCAAATAAACATTACATTTCAATAAATTAAAAAGGAAAAATACTTTAAAATACTAGTCATTTTAAAAGCAAGTACTTCTGTACTTCAACTTAAATAAAAATCTATACTTTCACTTAAGTAAAGGAAATGTGTACTTCATCCACCTCTGATGATCACAAATATTTTGTTTGACAGACACTATTTTGCATTTTAACACTGCATTATTAGCCAATACTGGCCTACATAAGCAAAACACAAGGCGCATAAGGTGTGTGTGTGATGTGAGTTCTGAAATTGTGTATGAAATTGAGCCATTATCTGATTAAATGTGTGAACATTTGCATCTCAATTAGGCTACATAAATCATAGTATTCGATAAAGTCAGGTTCGAAATTTGTCTGCCTTTCATTTACTAATTAGAGTAAATGCAATAACAGAGTTTTTGATAGGCCTATCTTTTTTTCCATCACCAAGGTGCTGTGATGAAAGACAGCTTTAGTTTGACCACTAGGGGTCAGTATTTAGTTAAAAATTATAAAGAACCCTGAACACTCATGGTTACTCAGTCCCTGCCTTGCTGTAAATACCCCCTGGGTGGTAAAGAGGAGGGTATTCCATGACCTGGGAGCCAAAGTGGCTGATTTATCCAGTTGCTTAAACACAAAATCTTTACATGTCACACAATTTCTGAAACCTGGCATTCAAACACCATAACCACACCAAATAAACCAAATCACCATTACTCCATACCACAAATATCAAATCACCATAACTCCATACCAAAAATACCAAATCACCATAACCCCATACCAAATAAACCAAATCACCATTACTCCATACCAAAAATACCAAATCACCATAACTCCATACCAAATCACCTTAACTCCATACCAAATATGGGTTTGGTTTCTGTCCAACTAGGCTACATGTGGTGGTCGTTTATTGCCAAAAAGCAAGGAATTTGATGTGGTGAAATGGTGACCAGTCCTCCAGGACACAGAACAAGCATTTAATAAAGAGCAATAGTAAATATAAGGTAAATATAAGCATAAAAGGGCAAGTTTAAAATGTAAAGTACACAATTATAAAGAAAACATAAAAGACACAAGGTAGAATAATTAAAAGACAGATTCAGAAGTACATTTAATCAGTTAGCTGAAGGCATCTGAGAGCAGTTAGGTCTTAAGTCTATATTTAAAACTTGCTAAAATTGGGGCCTTTTGATTTCATCTGAAAGTCAGTTCCAGAGCTGAACCGCATAGCAACTAAAACCTGCTTCACCATGTTTAGCGGGTTTTACTAACAGGTTTTTGTCCTGAGACCTGAGAGTTGAGTTGGAAGCCAGTGCAGGGACTTAAGAATTTGACTAATGTGGTCAGTTCTTTTTCTTTTTGTGAAAACCTTGCTGCGGCGTTTTGTATCACCTCAAAATTGCAAATTGCAATTCCCCTGCCTTATTATTTGCTCTGGTTGCACTCCAAAAAAAATTCATTCGGTGGAGCTCATTCGATGAGGGTAGTAGCACCACAGATCCTGGGGAGTTTAGTTGGGTAGTGGGGTGATGGTGTAGGGATGGTGATGGGAGATTAGGGGGGTTTGAGTAGGATTGGGTATGGAGGTGATTGGGTGGGGATGGTGATGGGGCATCAGGGGAGTTGGGGTCACGTCTGATAGCCTGTCCTAAGCCTTGATAAAGTGATGAAGATATCTAGTGCACTGCAGTGCTGCTTCCACTCACTCAGAAGCTCCATTTCACCGCTGAGATCCCAGAAAGTTTGGAGCATACAGTATGCTTATGCATCATTCCTGTCTTTTGTTATCATGCTCTTGCATCGTTCCTGTGGAAGTTGTTGGGCCTTTGTTTCATCCTTTGGGATTGGTTTTGGTTCAACAGAGCTTTTGATGTTTTTTTTGTCTTGTTCACTGATCTGTATACGGCTGAGTGCTTATTAGAGAAGCGATAGTTGTTACTTAACCTTTGGCCTGAGTTCTGAGCTATTTGGTTAAACAAATTCCTTGCGATTCCTGAACAGACATGTTCCCCAAACAGGTTTTTCTGTAATTGCCCCCTATGTGTGTGTGGATGTGTTTATGTGTGTTTGTGCATGTGTGTGTGTGTATGTGTGCATGTGTGTGTTTATGGGCTCTGTTTTGGTCAGAAATGGATGGTCAGAGGCGCAAAGTTTATAGACATTAAGGGCTGTATTTTGCACACTGGCGCATGGCGTAAAAACCCGTTTTCCACCCGCGCAAAGTTTAAATCGGTATTTTGCACGTTTATTTTTTAAACAATGCGCCCAGGGGTGTGGCAGTTAACAACCTAGGGAGTGGCCTGACGCATTGTCTAAAAATCGCTATTGTACACCTGGTCAGAAGTCTATGGCAAGTTGTTTATATGTTATTTTAAGAGCACATTGTCAACAGTCATATTGGCAGGCGCACACCATCCTTCTATCACTCATGAACGCACACCAGCGCACATCCATGCAAAACATTACAAATTGCACGATTGCAATGGGAAACATAATTAGAATAAAGATATTACGAAATACTGTAGCCTACATCTCATGATGAGTAGTTATTCACCATCATTTGCAAATTGGTAATGATGGTTAAAAGTGATTAGGGGAGAGGCGAGAGACACGTATGGAGCACAGCTGAAGACACACTGTCACAAGATATAAGCAACTCCTCTGCAGGATAAATGTTGTTTTGTTCAGTCATTTCAGCAATATTTGGGTAAGTGTTGCTTTTTTCAGCCTATGTTTTTGATGGTATCCCATTGTCAGTCAATAGTGAAAGTAACTGCATATAACTGTCTTGTCAACACCTTGGTGAATTTAGTTTCACTTTGCCAATGAGTTCAAATAATAGACGAGTGCAAATGTGTGAAGGCTATGCTAGGTTTTAGTAAAGCATGGTTTAGTGGAATGACTATTCCATACGGTCTCGCAAGCAGCCTCCTTCAACATGGGCGGATTATGAACTTTCGGGCCCCTGGGCCCAGATGTACTAAGGGCCCCCCACTAATTGTCGTATATGTGGGAGGGGGGGTTTGGGGGTCCTTCCCCAGAATTTTTTTAATTTGTTTGATGTGATTTCCTGTATTCTGGTGCATTTTGGGAATGGCCAATACTAAATTCAATCATATTCATAGCCTTCATCCTGATTTGTTGATATTGAGGCAATTATTCCATGCAAAGGCTTGGGCTTCAGGGCCCCCTGACACCTTGGGCCCCTGGCCCCGGTAGGCCCGTGCAGTAATCCATCCCTGTCCTTCAAATGCGCCGTTGAATGTCAAAATACCGATGCATTTATTTGACATTGCGCAATTGCGCCGTTAAAGGGAATGACAGATATCATTCTCATTGGTTTAAATGATGTTATGCCCCAAACACACCCAAATGACCGATTAAAAAACCTAGGAACACCTTGTTGCGCCATGCGCTCGACGTTTGATAACGAAACCCCTCCCAATGTGGACTGGACATCCTACTAAATTTGAATGAGCTTTTGACGAGTGACGATGCCTTTAGAATGTCATGATAGGGCCCTACATTTGTCATTCCCTTTAACAGCAAGCAACACAACTGCAAACAGCGCATCTGTATTTTGATAGTCAGTGGCGCATTTGAAGAAATCTGCTTGCACATGAGACCATGTGTGCGCGCGCGCATGCGTGTGTGTGTGCGTGCGTGCAATATATGTGTACAGTCACTACACATATATTCACTTATTATATTGTGTTTCCACGAAACTTGGCATGCATTCAGAGGGTATAATAATGTTCCTACACTTCAAATTTTGTGCAGTTTTGAACATGTCCGCCAAAGATCCATGCGATTACAACGCTTCGTCAAAGATCCTTGATTACTAGCTCCACTTTAACCCTCTCTGGCATTTTTGCTTTTTCATTTTTAACTAAGTGGCGCTATACCTCAAATGAGGATATGGATATGGGATGGGTTGACATGACCCCTGGGTAAGTTAACTCAGAGTAAGGGGTAAACCTCCTAATAGAAGAGCTGTGTGGCTTCATTCTCCTTACAAAACAATGCCATATAGGGCTCTTGTTGTAGGAGGTTTACCACTTACTCGGAGCTAACTTACCCACGTTTGTCACTAAACCACATACTTGGAATACCCCTCTGGAGACTAACATACAAAACAAATTTGATCATCCTTGGCCCAGAAAACGGTGTCTGGCCATCTACAGGCCAATTGGTATATTCACTATTTGGCGAAAACAAAACACACCATACCTACTATGAAGCATGGTGGGGGCAACATTATGTTATGGGGATGTTTCTCTTCAGCGGGGACTGGGCAATTGGTCAGGATAGAAGGGACAATGGATGCTGCCAAATACACCCAAATTCTTGAGGAAAACCTGCGTCCCTCTGCTAGACAGCTGAGGATGGGCAGGTCATTCACCATCCAACACGACAATTATCCTAAACATACTGCCAAAAGAACAAAGCAGTGGCTTAAGGATAGGAAGGTGAATGTCCTTGAGTGGCCAAGTCAGAGCCCTGACTTAAATCCTATAGAAAATCTGTGAATTGACTTGAAGAGAGCAGTCCATCGCTGTTCCCCACAGAATTTGACTGAACTTGAACAATTCTGCAAGGAAGAATGGGCAAATATTCCCCAATCTAGGTGTGCAAAGCTAATAGACATATCGAAACTTCTCCAACCCTGTTATTCTAGTTTTTCATTTTTTATTAATTTTCAGAATAGTTGCCTTTTATCCATTATTGTGATGTTGTACAGGTAAATTTGTAAATAAAACTGGAAAAATATATTTTTTAAATGGGTTTTGATTTCAGGCTGTATGAAAAACAACTATTTCAAAGGGGTATGATGATTTTCTAGGCACTGTAGGATAACGTTTTACAAATGGTGCCCCATACCGCTGTTGTAATATGTTGTAAAACTCAGAGAAGGCCTTAACCTTATCTCCCTTTATAGGAGAACTTTACCGATGGCCAGGTTTGTGCCATCATGGACAAGACGTCCAACATCCGCAATGTGTCTGTAGTTGAGCTTGTGGATGAGGGAAAGTCCACTCTAACTGAGACACTGGTGTCCGAAGCCGGTATCATAACTTCAGCTAATGGACCAACCCTGAAGTCTGTGTAAGTATTTTGCATTGGTGTCTCCTGGAGTTAATAGACAAGTAGAGCAAGATTTGCAGATGGACTTGTTGGGTCATCAACTGGTGTAAGCATGCCAGGTCAGCTGTAAGCCATGGGAAATGATATCAAATCTAAGATCATGATTTATATACCAAGAGAACAGATTTATACATGGCATTCTTTCTCAGCTGATCCAAGGGGTGCTCTGTATCACCTTTTTGTTCATATTAGCTGATGATGTCGGCATGTTGATTTATTAGACAGGCTATATGTTGGCCTAAAGATTTCTGAATGTATCTTTTTGTTTTTGCAGTGCCTTTCCCCTCTACTACAAGATCAGCGATGCTGACATGGCTTTCATGAAGCAGAGCAGAGATGACAATGAGTTTCTGATCAACTTAATCAATTGCCTCGGGCACTCCGAATTCTCAGCAGAGGTGGCAGCTGCTCTCCGTGTTAGTGATGGTGCCCTGCTGGTGGCTGACTGTGTCTCTCTGGTAAGTGTTTGGTTGATTTTAGGGACTTGATGTGTGTTTGATTCTGTGTGAATGTGTTGTTGTTTCTGTGTTGTCTCTCAGGTATCAGTGTCCACGCCGAGAACGTGCTCAAGAAGGCCGTTGCTGAGAGGATCAAGCCTTCGCTGATGATTAACAAGATGGACAATGCCTTGATCAATGGGAACATGGAGGCCGAGGATCTGTACCGAACATGCCAGTCTATTATTGAGGCTCTCAATAATACCCTATCCACTTATTATGTTACAGGTGATGAAGTAATGGGAAACATCAAGGTAAGTCTGTTTATTGTTATGCAATCGTTTCATTTACTGCTTACTGTGAATCTATTTAACACTATTTTAAATCCAAATCTGTAGGCTATCCATTTGGGAGCCTTTTTTTCTGTATGAAGCCTGTCAACTTGATGAACTATTATATTGGTTATTATATTATATTGATTGAATTTGATATAGCAATGTGAAAGCATGTGTGAAAAGTTTAACATGATTGTTTCCTCCAGGTGGACCCAGTCATTGGTAACACTGGATTTGGATCTGATCTCCATGGATGGGCTTTCACCCTGAAACAGTTTGCAGAGATGTACGTGGAAAAGTTCGCAGCCAAGGGTGATGCTGGTCAGCTTGGGCCAACACAGCAGAGCAAGAGGGTCGAGAACGTGATGAAGAAGCTGTGGGGTGACATGTGAGTCATCTTGTATTTTCTGTAAAATGATAAGATTGGATTATTAATGCTAATATTTATTCAGCTAAAATCCCTAAATTAACTATTTTGAGATTAATGAAGACTTTCACTCCTTTAGGTATTATGATCCTGCAGCTGCTGGCTATTTCAGCCAGTCTCTCACCGAACCTAATGGAACCCGTACCTTTGTCCAGTTTGTCCTTGATCCCATCTACAAAGTGAGTCGCAAACTGTTGGGTCATCCTGTCTTTGCCTGCAGGTTCCTACTAGAGATTGGCATTTTGTTTACTTTGGACTGATTGTCGTCAGTTGGACTGATTGTTGGACTGATTGTGGTGATGGCGATCAGTTGGTGCAACAGCTCCACAACTATGTATGCTATACCAGTCTGCTAAAATGTAACCATTTAGGCCAATTTAATGATTTTTAGATTGTTTGTTATGTCTTTTAAAGTCTGGAAAGTGCTTTGAGTTGCCTTTGTGCTGGAAAATGTACTATACTGAAAATAAACTTTACTTTTACTTTAGTCTAATAAGCAAGTTTAATTAGCTATGTAATGTCCAGTAGCAATTTCATTTTTGAGTTCTAACTATATATATATTTTTTTTTTTTTTTTGCTGCAGGTGTATGATGTCATCCTGAACTTTAAGAGGGAGGAAACTGCCAAGCTGATTGAGAAGCTGGACATCAAGTTGGATAATGAGGACAAGGAGAAAGAGGGAATAGCCCTGCTAAAAGCTGTGATGCGTCGCTGGCTGCCAGCCAATGAAGCCCTACTTCAGATGATCACCATCCACCTGCCTTCTCCTGTTACTGCCCAGAAGTACCGCTGTGAGATGCTCTACCAAGGACCTAATGATGATGAAGCTGCCATGGGTAAAAGATCTCAATGATGCCATGAAACTTCATGAAGCTTCCTGAAATTATCCAAATGTTCATGTCATTGACCAACATTCCACCTTTATTTTTGTAGGAATCAAGAGCTGTGACCCCAAAGCTCCTCTCATGATGTACATTTCCAAGATGGTGCCCACCACTGACAAGGGTCGTTTCTATGCCTTCGGCCGTGTCTTCTCTGGCGTTGTGTCAACTGGTCAGAAAGTGCGAATTATGGGACCAAACTTCACCCAAGGAAAAGAGGAGGACATTCACCCGACATATATTCAAAGGTGAGTCTGGAAGTTGATTGGTTGATAATAAAACCTCACTGAACTAAATTACTTGATCATAAACCATCACCAGGGCTTTAGTGGAGGCTAAATGCAAGTAAACACAGTTTATCCACCTCTAACATTTCAGAAATAAAGTTTATCCTCCTCTTATTACAGTTTATCCACCACTCTAAAAATAGTTTATTCACGAATTGCAACTATTAACTTTCAAAAATCACACTATATTATCCACATTCACAATATGTACACTAATCAACACTCTAGGAACCATTTAATACTACTGGTATTGTTATAAACATTGGACAATAACCTCCACCATCATCAAACTTCTTAATGCCTTTTTAAAAAATCTGATATGGTATGTCAGTCTTCCTTACCGTGATCTCAGAATTCATAGTTTACCCACCTCTTATTTTAACACTCCCCCCTCTTCCTCCCTCAAGGACTAATCTGATGATGGGTCAGCATCCTGAGCCCATTAATTATGTGTCTTGCGGGAATATTGTCGGCCTGGAAGGTGTGGACCAGTTTCTGGTGAATACTGGGACCATTACCACTTTCGAGCAGGCCGACAATATGAGGGTGATAAAGTTTAGCGGCAGTCCTATTGTGAGAATGGCAGTCAAGCCCAAGGACCCTTGCACTCTGCCCAGGCTGGTGGAGGGCCTGAAGTGCCTGGTCAAGTCTGATCCTATGTTGCAGTATATCATCGAGGAGTCTGGTGAGCATGTCATAGCTGGAGTTGGAGAGCAGCACCTAGAGAGATCTCTGAAGGACCTGGTGGAGGTCTACGCCGGCATTCCAATCCAGGCAAGATCAAGAACAGTCATGTCTGAATATAACTCACGTTACTCTTCTGCGTTGTTTTCCCGCAATGAATCCCGCAATTAGATAGTTTGAAAGTTTTATTATCCTGGCATGAGTGACAAACAGGTCAGCATCATAGTGCGGCAACACGGCACATTTGTGTGTTAATACTGGTGGAAGAAGAATCAGTAGCTTTACATGCAGAAGTATAGTTAGTTAAAAGTATAGTTAGTTAACTTTTGTTGTGGCCTAATGCATGCCTGTAAATCTTTTTTTTTATCAACGCTGAATTCCTTTTCTATTGTTTTCCACTTTAACAGACATCCAAACCATTTACTTCCTTTCAAGAGACTGTGAGTAACGAGTCTAACGTAATGTGTCTGTCCAAGTCCTCCAACAAGCACAAACATTTGGGTCATATTTGAATGACCAATGAATGAATGACGACCCCCCCTAACTCACTAACATTGTTGTGGAAACACAATAAGCATGGAAACTAAATGCACACTTCCTGCAACTGCATTAGCCTACTTGAAATAAGTTACTCCTCTAGTAAGTATTCACATGAAATAAAACAATAAAACATTGAGACCATTCAACAAAGCACACTGGGTAATAACAAATTCAACACATGAACTTGTTGCTATGGACTTGTCTCTAGGCTTCCTCATTCATTGTAAAGCTGCCGAAGCTGAACATTGTCCAAAACTCAATTTCTCAGACGAGCGTCAATTTGGGAGCTTGCTACACTCCTTCCTTCTCAAATGACTTGAAAAGGCCGTTTGCACAATTTCACAAATAATCACAGGGACCGAAAAATACCAAACATGCCAACTTTTTCCGGGTTTAGGCCTATCATTTTAACTTTTCCCCGCTGTCTTGCCGTTTTAATATTTCCCCATAGAATATCCCATATTACTGTAATACTCTCATAACATTAGTCCTGCATTCTGGCCTGTGTGTTGTCCTGTTGTTACCCCTTGCCCTTCCAGAGAAACAGATGTATTCAAATCATCGTTTTGCTTGCTTGAATGCGAACTCAGAGTGATGTTAACCTACAGTAGGCCTATTTAAGTTAACGACGTGGTTGTCGTGAGAGCACGATTCATTGGCGCTTGCAGTGTTCGGCTATGTCTACGTGCGCACCTGCCAGGCTAAGAGCCAAAGAAATCCCCCTGTATATTCACTCCAAGTTGGCCTACCATAACTTAACAACTCTACACTGTAGACCAGTGGTCGCCAACCCGTCGATCACGATCGACCAGTAGATCTTTAGGTCTTGCCCAGTAGATCCCGAGAATAACAGGACAATTAAAAACAGTCACCAAATTCCCACATGTTCGCCAACGTTGACAGGGCGTAGCCTACATTTCAGTGTGGGATAGGATAGCGCATGATTTATTCAAGACCTAGCCATCAATGCGAGAAATTCCTGCTTACATTTACAGTGCTGTCTGATAACGTTAATCTAATAATGGAGCAGCCGCGTGTGAATGCGGGACCGGACAAACCAACTTCGGACTTGAACCAACCGACCGAAACCCCATGCAGACACACACACGCGCACAGCACCACTTTGCAGGTGCTCTCTCTCTCTCGCAACAGGACTTGTCACCGCTGAAGTGAAATTATTCTAGGTGCTAACTGACAGGAAATAAAAAAACAAAAGTTTAGCGATCAGGAATTTGTTCTCCATTTGAAGAATGTAATCGATTGCGGACGTGCACAGACACGAAGTGCATTGAAGGTCTAGGCTTAGGTTACTTTCACTTTCTAGAGTGCGCATTAATTACGTGAAAGATGCTTTATACCAAAACAGTGATCAAACATCAAATTTATCATGACATATTGTCACAAACACTCCAATTAGAAAATCAAAACCAAAATCATGTAAGTAAAGACCATTGTTATCTCATTGACGCCTGTATAAGGGGGTGGAGGATGTGTTATTTTTGACCTGATACATTTGCCTAAATAAAAGGCCTTAAATTGGAAGTATTTATAGCTTTGATTCTCTTTTGACGCTTCAAGGTAGATCTTGCCTTTGTTTAGGGCGAGGTTAGGGATCTTGGGCTCAAAAAGGTTGGTGACCACTGCTGTAGACCATAAACTGGCTATTTATATGACCAGTGTATTTGTTCAACTGTATGAAGCAGAATTACGCACTGCTACTTGGAACGTAACACATTTTTGTTGGCAGGAGAGAGAATGACAGCGATTAACAAATTGCACTTGCTGCTGGTTACCAATAAATAGGGCATACTTAGGGTTGGGTATCGTTTGGGTTTTATCCGATACCGGTGCTAAATCGAAACTTTTAAAAATGGTGCCGGTGCCGAAACGGTGCCTGAACCGGTACTTTGTTTTAAAAATGTTTTAAATTAAAATGGTCTAAAGCATGAATTGCTTTTTTTATTGATAAGACAAATTTGAACATGAAATTGAACGGTTATATTCAACTTACTATCAATATCTCATTGCTCCTACGAATAATACATTTAAATGTTAAAACAGCTTGCCATTAGGGTTTGGTGTCATTTGGGTTTTTATCCGATACCAGTGCTAAATCGATACTTTTAAAAATGGTGCCGGTGCCGAAACGGTGCCTGAACCGGTACTTTGTTTTAAAAATGTTTTAAATAAAATGGTCTAAAGCATGAATTGCTTTTTTATTGATAAGACAAATTTGAACATGAAATTGAACTGTTATATTCAATTTACTATCAATATCTCATTGCTCCTACGAATAATACATTTAAATGTTAAAACAGCTTGCCATGCATGCACACACAATGGTAAGCTCTGCTTTCAAGTTTACCCACTGTAGGCGGTATGTAAAAACCGCTTGCCATAGAACTGCAAGGTCATGGACAACAGCATTTGCAAGCAAGCTAATCTAACAGGGACTCTACTTTCCAGTTAATTCAGTGTGTTCGGCTACATGTTAGGCTACATGACGGTGTTGAAGTGTTTAGATTCCCATCGCTAGCCTAGTAGGCATTTTAACAGCAACTATGGCAATATTCATGTATATTTTTTATCTATACTCCTAGGTCTAGAGCACTGTTGTCACTGTTATGTCACTGTTTTCTGTCAATGTCGTTTAATGTCATCTAGGTGTGTGTGTGTAAGAAACCCACTCTTTTGACCTGCAACCAAATCTACCCTTGGGTACAAATAAAGTTACCTTACCTTACCTTATGGCTATGCGCTAACACCAGTCAGCTGAGTTTAATTAGCGATAACGTACGGAGATGGTTTCGTAGCCTCTTTGACAGCTCAGTGACATCAGGTATGTAACCTACAAATCTATGTTTTTGCCAGCTAACTTTTAACATGATCTTCATATTCATTGTGATGCTATAGGCCTCATGCACATGAAAGATTAATATCATGTCATTATGTTGTTTAGAACACACCGTGAAATAAAGTTTTCACCTTACAACTTTGCTGATGACATTTAAAATGTCAGTTAGCGCATTAGAAAGGATATTGTGTAACGTAAAGGCTACTGTTGATGTTGTTTCATAGCCTTTTGCTTGTGTGTAGTTAGGCCCACTGCTAGATTTTGACAGGAGCTCGCGATATGGCCTTAAAGTAAGCTACTTTGGCTCACGCAAGCTGTCAAACACTGTCTACTCGCCTATGTGTGCACCCCTCTGGTTTATACATCCAGAGTCTGTCTCAAATGGTGTACTTACGTGAGTACACTTTCGTGTAGTACACTATGTGCACTGTGTGCTTACTGGCGGAGTGCGCAAATTTTAACAAAATAGTATTGTCTCATATCAAACACTAATTCCGTGCACTTCACGGAAATGACGATCGCAAACATTTTAACATAACTTTATTGGCGTCCTCAACTCGACAGTGACATGGTCATACTGTGTCAAAACATGAACCGTTTATGTTATAACTTGCTTGTACCTCCTTAAAGTCTGTTTTCCACTGCTGCTGCTTCAGCTTTCTCAACCGCGATTTCCACGAGTTTGAAAACTCTCCCTCCCCTTCCGCTATCTGGCCAAGATGGCGTCCGTTAAGGGCGAAAAGTGTCCAGCGTTGCACACTCAGCTTTTTGACCGTTATGAGTGCACCATCCGGGAACTTGCAGCGCCCTTCGTGTCGTTGGAATTGTCAGTGTGAACACCCTCATGCACTCAAATTAGGTATTGTAAGTGCAGAAGTACGCGATTTGAGACAGGCTCCTGGTGTTTATGTTAGCTAACTGTATCTGGATGTGTTGCTATCAGAGCAAGACGTTAGAAATGGCGCATGACATGCAGTGATGCCTCATATGAAAAAAAACCCCCGCTATTTAAGCACCGAAATGAGGCACCGAAATCCACGTTGTTATTCGATGCAGTTACTACCGTGTGCGTCGGCACCGGTGCCATATTAGAACCGTGTTTCGGTGCCCAACCCTAGGCCTACTGTATATTTTTTTGCAAACAACAAAAACAGAAAGGATGGAAACAGCAAAGCTAGAGATGGGCAGGAACAAGGTCAATTGGTAGAAATGCTTGTCAAAACGTTAGGAGCTGGATGTGTGGATGAATGAAGCACAAGTATGCTTTATAAGCATGCACACTGTTTAAAGTTAGGCTAGGCTACACGGTAAACTACAAGTAAACCAAAGTTAAATTTAGCTTTTTTAGGGCTGGATAAAGTTGACCAAATGGATATAGGCTGTTAGGCGTGAATAAAGTAGGCTACTTTGTTGCTCCAACCCTTCCAACGTTAATGGGGACGGATGTTGACATTTTCCGTATTTTGCGCGAGAAACCCGGGAAATCTCCCTTATTTTCATTGTTCAATGTTGATAGAGCTATGGAATAAAAGAGAACGTTATATGGCGACAGAAATCAACAATCAAACAAGCCACTTTGATTTTTTGCTGTTTTCATTAATACAAAAGATGGGTGACCCCCCCTCCTAGACAAAAAAAAGTTAGGTGACCCTCCCCTCAACAAAGAATAAAAAGACATGACCCTCCCCTATTTTCCTCCGGTGGCCCCGTTTATAAATAACGAACGGTCCCTAAGCAATAACCATGATGGAGTAGCCTAGTGGTTAGTGAGGGTGTTTTTTGCACGGTAGCCCAGGCTGTTCAAATGTGGTTCGATCACCGTTTGATTTGTAAGGTAGGCTAGGCTATTGTTTCAGATCGTATCTGTTTATCTGTTTTCTTACTTCATCATTAACCACACAGTTTCAACTAAACTCTCAGAATGGTCAAAAATCGAGAGTTTTTATAAGAAGAAAGTGTTTCTTAACTGGTGGGTCGGGACCCAAAAGTGGTTAAAAATAAATTAAAAAAATCGGCAATTTAAAATGCTGCCTTATCAGATCTAATGTTCGACCTTTATTTTGATAAACTTTATTCATAGCCTACATATCAGTCATTGCCATGGCATGGACATAGACAATGTTTATGTGACAAGTCATGTTAGACATCATTTTAGTGGTAAACGCAAGTAGGCTGCTACTCTGAATATTTGAAGTACCCTACAGTAGGCTCGGATATGGATTCACTTAAACTGAGCACCAAATAGGACAGAAACTCCATTGTGTGGTGTGCAGTAGATGGCTGGCACATGAGAGCATGAAACCATCAAAACTAAAATGCCACATGGAAACAAGACACCCCTGTCAAAGTCATACCTGTCGAGTACTTTGAAAGGTGACATCAAGAGTTGAAGACTTCACAAATGTAGGCTAATGCCAAACATCTGCATGTTCCAAACAAGTAGGCCTACAGGCACTTCGCTTGTCTTACCATGTAGCTCACCATATTCATTGGCTTGAACGCTAAAAATATATACATGGGTCGCGACTTTATGAACATAGGAAATTGTGGGTCCCAAAGCCAGACCACTTAAGAACCACTGATTTAGAGAACACTAGTGGCAGCAATACGATTCTCTTTATTGTGATTTCATGTGGTTTCCCATCCAGTAATTGACCAAGGGAATGACTGCTTAGCTTTTGACAAAGACTGAACACAGTAACACAGCGAGCCACAAACTTTAAAGACTAGGCCTACTACATCTCCAATATGAAGCATTTGACAGATTTGTTTCACCCTAAACAGCTCTGAGGTGTCGGAATTGTTTCGAAGCTTCGGAACAATTCGGCACAATTGCTTCGAACGTTTCAGTGTTTCATAAAGCCTCGCTTTGCCCATGCCTATCTGTACCCTTCCCCAGCTCTGTGCCTCGAGACAATTCCTTCGACTTCATGTTTGTTTTGTGGTCTGACATGCACTGTTAACTGTGGGACCTTATATAGACAGGACGTGTGCCTTCCAAATCATGTCCAATCAACTGAATTTACCACAGGTGGACTCCAATTAAGCTGTAGAACAGGGGCGTGCAGAGACCTTTGAAGGGACAGGGGCTCAAATTTTTAAAAAGGGCACATGGAACAAATTTTTCAGAAAACGTGTTAACTTTATTTAAAAC
Organism: Alosa pseudoharengus; assembly: GCF_046254945.1. Taxonomy (NCBI): domain Eukaryota; kingdom Metazoa; phylum Chordata; class Actinopteri; order Clupeiformes; family Clupeidae; genus Alosa; species Alosa pseudoharengus. Next base: position 18,500,992 of record NW_027468576.1, on the reverse strand, counting down.
TGAATTTTGATTACAACCCAATAGAGAATACATCTCTGAATCATCTGAACCTGAGCTGGACATTTTTTTTTTTTTTTTGCATTTAAATTCTAGCATTATGCTATTTCAATGATAATGGTGGGACAGGCTATTATATGGTTTAGCAATTTGCAAAGTAGTCTAAAGCCGTGTTTTTCAACCACTGTGCCGGAGCACACTAGTGTGCCATGAGAGATCATCAGGTGTGCCGCAGAAAATTACCCAAATGTCACTCACTGGTCCAGAAAAGCAACTGTTGCATCAAAGAATGTATAACCACATGCTCTCATTGATTGTATGATTGCACTATTTGTGGTATGCAGGCATAGTACAACGGGGGCCCCATATCCAGTATTCACAGAATCATCACATATCCAGTTTATAACAACAATTAAATTAGATATTGTCACCTACAAATGAAACAGAGGGCGCTTGTTTTATTGAGCAGGTCTTGCACAGAAGCCATAATAAGGCCATATCTGTGTATTATTTGAAATTGTAGGCTATGGTATGTTTATTTTTTCTTCACACAGGATGTTAGTGTGCCGTGGGACATTTTAAATGTCAAAAGTGTGCCGTGGCACAAAAAAGGTTGAAAAACACTGGTCTAATGTACTGATACACATTTTATAAATTTTCATATTTATTTATTATGTATCAAGAAGAATGGGGGTAAATAGCAGACAGAGCTGTAACACATTTTTCTTATTTCTCTCCTTGGTTCTGAAAATTCAATAGGAGTGCATGTACTGTAGGCCTACTGTAGCCAGGGCACAGACAGATAGGTCTTTTAAGTTTTCATTAGGCTACTGTCTACACAGAGATCATAGGCTATAAGGCTACATCTTATTGATTAAATTCAAAGCTAATTTTAATAGCCTAGAAATCTAGACGCACCTTAGCGGCAGCAAATATGTTATTGCCTAGTCTGGCTTGTCAGGCTATAATTTGAAGGTTTATCACAGTGAACTACCACCATTAGCAAGCTGGTGTCTTGCAGATTCACGTGCTGTGCGTGTGGCCACTGAGTGAAATGACGCGTAATGTAGCCTACTGTAAACTGAGAACGACGTGTGGAGTTGGGTTAGTTAAACAACTACAGTAGCCTATGTCGCTGCCAGGTTATTGAAATGGATGGACCATGATGGTTATGGTTAAAACGTTATGGTTAAAACGTTAATGGTTAAACGGGTTTGATAGCCTACTTAATTAAACATTTGATAGCCTACTTAATTAAACAACTTTAAACATTTTATTCTCTATCTCTAAGCTGAATACTATTGCATGTTCAGATAGGCTAACTGCCAAGTGACCTTACCGTGCTCCCAAACGTCTCCTGCAGCACTGTGCCTGCGTGCACCTTCTGAGAGTTCACTGAATGTATGACGTCAGGTATTGGTGGCCGCAAGGCATTTCAATTAACACAGAAAATTGTTAATTTTGTAAATTTCTAATTTCACAAACTATTAATGAGACATTTTAGCGAATATTCACGTTGGAACTAGCGGAAGTATTAAACATTTTAAAAAGTAAAAAACGGGTCTTGTCAAAAGGGCACTTGGACATCAAAGGGGCAAAAGGGCAGGTGCTAGAGCCCCTGTAGCCCCCCTTCTCTGCACGTGCCTGCTGTAGAAACACCTCAAGGATGATCAGTGGAAACAAAATGCACCTGAGCTCAATTTTGAGCTTGATCACAAAGGCTGTGAATACTTACACCAGTGCAGAGTGTGGTAGTGTGGAAATACTTAGGCTACTGTACGAGTGATTTCTTCGTTTTTTTATTTTTAATGTATTTTTTTGTGTATAAATGTAATCCATTTTGGAATAAGGCTGTAACAAAATGTGAAAAAAGTGAAGCGTTAATATTTTCCGTATGCACTGTATCTTACCTGGCCAATGTAGACTTGAGAAAGGTCATTAACTTGATCATTTTATACACGCCATAGTATGTCTGGTAAACCTGGAAAAGTCATGGAATTGTGAGGTCCCATTTTCCAGTTCTGGAGAAATCATGGAATTCAATAAAAAAATATATTTTTGTCATATTAGGGGTATAGGCTTAATAGTCTTTAATTTCTCCACAGAATTTGTTTTGTTTCCTTGCCACCTATTAAAGCATAGGTGCCAACTCTCACGCATTGGCCGTGAGACACACGCATTTGATTAGTTTCACACGCTCACACGCCACACCCCCGATTTCTCACGCTGAAGTGTCAACCCGGTCGGTCAGATGCCTGAAAAATGAGTTTAGCCTATAGATCTACCTGTTGAGCCACGATTATGCTTTCAGAGACGGTGAGAGGGTTCAAGAGCACCCCCTGTCTGTGGAATTTTCTAAATTTTCTCTCATTTGCGATGCTACTTCAGAAGCCATCCCAGGCGCATCCCCCCCCCCCGCATTTCCCCGGCTTCAGGTATGCTTTGAGTATTATTGAGTATTTTTCACGCTGAAGTGTCAACCTGGTAGGTCAAATACCTGGCAGATGAGGTTCAACTAAACTAAACCTATACATATGACATAGATATATACACTAGATGTCGCCTTCTGCTTCTCAGCATGCGTCAACACCGCCGCCATCTTTGTACAGGGATCTGAATCGCTAAACTAGTTCTCCTGTATTGTCAGCGTTAACTATTTAGCGACGTTTGGCCATCCCCAGCGATAGAAAACCTTTTTAACGATTAGCGACAAATTTGGGAACTTCTCACAATGATGGCAGATCGGCTTCTTTGTTGTTGAAACGTAAGAAAATCATCTTTCTCATGGCTTTGTCATTTATGAATTCAGCTACATCTCGTTTGCCCATGGCACTGACCCATGATTATAAAAGTAACGACTGGCGTAGCCTATGTAGTAGCAGAGGTAAATGTTCTACAGATCTACAGCAACTTCTGGTGAGATTACAACTTACATGAGTAAACGAGACGAGGGGTATGTGGCCTCAACCAGAGCCTGTCTACGAAGAGCCTGTTTACTTTCATTGTATCGAACCTGGTTGCAGTTTACTCATTGTTCCTCTAGGGGCCGCCGCTAGCTAGTGCAGAATGAATGGGAGTCTATGGGGCTAGACGGGTAAAATGTATCTTTATTATCGTCTTAAGCTTAGTTTTCTGTAGACTCAACCATAAATACATGCCTGTCAGTTGGAACAACCCAAAAAGTTAGATAATTGCTTGAGATTTTGACGATTTATGGTGATTTTATTTTCGCTAGATCTTTGCCCAGATTGACGCTAATGCATTATAGAGGAGTGGATCACTGAAGCAAGATGGCGTCTCGATTGACGCATTCGTTCCAATGAACAGCAGTAGTCAAGGCGACATCTAGTGTATATATCTATGTACATATGATATCACACATCATGTGAACGTGCGGAATCTAAGCTTTCCAATGATATTAGCGCCAAGTTGCTGTGATAAATGGTTCGCGAGAGAATTAACATTGAACCGACGTGCAATTTAGGCTAATCATATTTGCATTTACCCATTACTCTCGGTTTAATATTTCACTAACCCTTCACACAACACGTGGAAAACCCTATTTCACAATAAACAGCAAACCTACCGAATACGAGGATATAAAGCATGCCTCTGTGCAATAAGTGGTTCCTGAGTAATCCGGTTTTGAAATTGCAACACATTTCTACATAGCCTCATTGGGGCGAAATTATAATGTATTCTAATGTTAACTATTTGTCAGTAGGCCTACATACATTTTTGTAAATTGCTCAGCCATAGATTATCCCACTATCATGGTTCTTATATTGTCAGGTTCCAGCCAATCCCATTACAGATAAATGAATATATTTATATTGGCATGCTTCCTAGTGACATTAATGCAAAAATATGAAGAAAATCAAATAACGAGACACAAATATTGATATAAAGCCTGACATAAGCCATATGCAAACGTTCACATCATGCAGATATGGGTACATCCTGAAAAAGGAATGTAGGCTATAGGCTATGGCCATTACAATGACCAATATATTATCTTAAATAAACTAGCTGAATAACACAGGTGACCACTTCTGCATAATTTCATGGAGTGCTGAAATGTACACACATTTCTGAACTGTGAAATGTAGCATATGTTTTTGTGGTTGTGAACTTATTGCAATATCACCATAACTATTCCACCTGTGTGGGCATGGTTATAATTCTGAAGTGCAAAATAGCTTAGGCTACAGCACAAATATTTTTCATAAAAATAAGCAAGTCTGACCTCTGAATTTATTTTGAAAGTGCATCTGATTGATGCAAAATATACAAACATTTCTTAAATTCTTACAAAACACCCACCCACTCTTTAAAATTGTTAGTTTGGACCCCCCACCCCCACTTTTGCCGTGTGAAATACCAGTGCTGTTTTCAGCATCTGTTTAGTGCTTCATTGTCATTTTCATTGGATTCTCCCATTTTCGCGTAAATCGCTCATAAACTTTTTTTTTTTTGTTACACGCATTCTCCCATTCCGCTCCTGTCACACACACAGTGACAAGCGCCAAATCCCCCGCAGTGTTGAAGAGATCAGTCGTCCCCCTCACTTTTGATAAGGTAAAAAGCCTTATAGGTATGCCAAATAAATAATAACCTATAGGTTTACGCTAGGCTATGTAAAACTCCCCATTAACAGCATCACGTCACTAACCACAGCTAAGACTGCACAATCTCTATTCACTCTGTTGGATATCTGAAGCCAGTTTGTCTACTTAGATACTGTAAATCCTCAAATTATGGCCGGGGTCTTAAGACAGTACAGGCCTTTAGGGGCAGGATTGTATTCGAGACAGCCCTTTATTTCTTATGCGAGTTTTATTTTGAGACATGCGTTTCTTGGAGCGGCATACTGGTAGGCCTTCTAAAGCATGACATTTTCGGTTTAGTTTGATATTTAATTTACTTTTGGACTGTTTGATTATATTGTTAAATGTTGGGACTGATGGGCACTGAAATCTGGGGAGGTATTTGATGATCACTATTACGTTCCATGTGTCGGGATTTCAAACAAACCATCCGCTTTCATACGTTCATTGAACGTCCGCGGTGCTGTAATGGAAACCTTATTGCGTAGCCAAGTAGCCTATTGAGTTATTTTTAAATTATGCATGATTTACTTTTTATTAATTTCGTAGGCTGGCTTTATTTTGTTATATAGAAGTATCTAAATAACCTGTTAAAATGTACCAGAATTCAGGAAATTGCATCTAGTCCAAAAAAAAATGTCTGGGGGAGGACCCACATACCCCCCGCTGAAATGTCACACCCACTTTCACAATGCCTCCAACGCCCATGGTCCTAGTAGTAGGCTAGATCCCTTTGATACCAATGTTATTATAATTCTGGGACCCTGGTCCCAGGGATGGATTACTGCACGGGCCTTCCAGGCCCAGACCCAGGGGCCCAAGGTGTCAGGGGGCCCTGAAGCCCAAGCCTTTGCATGGAATCATTGGCTCAATATCAACACATCAGGATGTAGGCTATGAATCTGATTGAATTTAGTATTGCCCATCCCCAAAATGCACCAGAATACAGGAAATCACATTAAACTAATTAAAAAAATTCTGGGGGAGTACCCCCAAACCCCCCTTCCACATATACGACAATTAGTGGGGAGCCCTTAATACATCTGGGCCCAAGGGCCCGAAAGCTCATCATCCGTCCATGCCTGGTCCCTACACCTGAGAACCACTGATGTGCGTTTTTTTCAGCTGATGTGCGTTTTTTTCAGCTGTCTGCCAATACATAGCCTATCCCATAAAAGGCCAGAGTAAAACATTGTGATATTCCCTTTGCCCTTCAGCATACATGTTTGCCCCTTTTTGTGGTTTGTAGATCAGCTATGCCACCCAAAAATACGAAGCTTTTTCATTGCAGTCTAAGCAAAATAATTAGCCATACAAACTGGTGACCAGGCTTTCAAATGCGGATTTTACTGTGTAAAATAGCATTAGCTGTTAGGATATTACCCAGGATATTGTCACAGCGAACCTAGCTTCTGTAATCTTTCAACCAAAGTTAGGAGTCATGTTGAATAAGGGTGTGCCGCACGGACAGTCACATAGGCTATAAGTCACCATCACTAATTGGGCTACCAATCTTGCAGTAGCAATAAACAATGGATCCGAGACATTTTCCTGTTCCTATATTCTGTTTATGTAGGCTATGTATTTGTGAATATAGCCTGCACAATGCAAAGAAATAAAAGATAAACTGGTGCATTCCCATACTCATAGAAATGAACATTGCGAGACACTTATCTCTTCTATGATCTCATCCCAGAAATATTTTCTTTGACTTGTTAGTTTTTTGAACATTTATTTTATCTAATGACATAGCAAACATGATGAATTTAATCCACATATCCTTGCACTTGCGAAACAATTTTTTAGCGTTCACGTTCCTCTTAAAGTGACAGGCACTCAATTAGATTTACACACCAAATGTGATGATATAGACAAGTGTAGCCTAATAATTTAAATATAAATATGATGTAATCAAATTACTAAATATGTTTAGCTATTAGTAATCATGCAGATCATAAAATACTATGTAGTTTATGTTTTCCAAAATATGAAAAAGAAACCTATGACAACCATCACTTTCAATGTGTGTGTGTGTGTGTGTGTGTGTGTGGAGGGTCAATCAAATTCTATGATTGCCACTGATGTGAATGATCTCACAAATCACACGAACCAAATAAAATTTTAAAAAATCGCAATAGTATCGAAATCGAGATTCTTCACTTGCTATTGGTATTGAAACAATAATGTTGGTATCGTGACAACAGGAGTTGTGGATGTGTCCCCACCAAAGCTGAGACCAAACCTACGCCCTTGTGGCCAGATCATTCCCACTGCCCGCAGAGTGCTGTACGCTTCCCAGCTCACCGCTCAGCCCAGCCATTACCTGTAGCCCAACTGTAGTGCAAGGTGCAAGCAACATAGGTCCCCAGGTTTCAAAACAAAATGTATAAGTTAAAGGAGTTATGTAGAAACATGTAGGATTCAAGTTGTCTGAAACGCAGCCTCACGTAACTCTTGCATTGCCTTTGACTGTATTTAATAACATACTGGTAGCATACAGTACACCAGGTGGTAGGCTACAACATGGCATAACAAGAGATGGCCCAACGCTAGTTAGCTTGCATGCTAACTTCTGTGGATATTTGGGTAACACTTTTTGACTCTTCAAAACTGTTGTTTCATCACATTGTGCTGCTATTTCTAGATCATTTTTGAATGTTTTATTAACTAAAAAAAAACACCTTTTAAGGCAGATTTTGAAACTGACGGAATCATCCCTAATGTGCTGAATAGAAGGCGTGGGCACATCTTTGCTCAGTCCAAGGTCATGGGAACATCCAAAGTTATGAGCCAAGCTTACTTGCCTGTACACGAATCCTTTGGTAAGCAGATCCCTTCCAGCTCACTACTGTTCCATTCTCTATAGCGTCAAAGAGCATTACTATTCCTCATATTAAATTTGTGTTTCTGTCTCAAGGCTTCATGGCTGAACTGCTCTCAAAGGTCAGCGTTCAGTGCACTTTTGATCACTGGCAGATCCTGGATGGAGATCCCTTGGACAGCGAATCAATGCCTGGTGCTGTTGTTGAACAGATACGTACACGCAAGGGTCTTCGTTCTAGTGTCCCTCCATTGGAAAAGTTCTTTGACAAATTGTAGAAAATATGTCCCCATGTTATTTTACAGACTTACAGTCAAACACCCAGAGGCGGACAGAGTACACAGCTTCATTACTTGAGTGAAAGTACAGATACCCTTTGCTAAATTTTACAGTCAGATGTCTACTTAAGTAAAAGTACTGAAGTACTTGTTTTTAAAAGTACTTGAGTATCAAGAGTACACTCAAACACCACTAACCACTCAGTGAGTTGCACAGTTTTGTAAATGAACGTTAAGGGTTGTTTTAGGACATGTTTGAGTAGCCTACAGTATGCCTGTTTGCAGCCACTCTGAGAAGTCAAAGGCGATTCAAAACAAGTCAGAAAAGTCGAGACAGGACCAATCGTCAAAATGTCGGTGTCCACCACTCTAGTTCATCCAAAACAAACCAGAAAAGGGACTCAAAGTGCTAAATACCGGAATTTTCCTTTAAATATAAAATAATTTGGGTTGAAGAATTAACATGTAGTATGCTCACTGAGATGTATTCAGAACATCATGTACTAGTAGTTGGAGACTGTATATCATATACCCACATCTCCGAGGAGGATGTAACAAGTTTTAATTATGTGAAAATGTGGAAAATATCTTAGTTTACACATAAAAGATCTTTAGTCATATAACTGCTCAAATCCAGCTTGATCAAAAATAATTAAAATGTACGATGGTTGCAATGTAATGATAGATAACCAGTGTGAAACAACTTAGACTTATAGGGTTTAAGATTTGGAACAATTAGATTGTGTTATATTAAAGCATAAAATTGTTTTTGCTGATATATCCTGTGTGATTTTGCCTAGACTTAAAGAAAGTTTGCTTACAAAACTTTTTTGCTTAAAACATAAAGTGTCTTTGCTTAGATAAGAAATATTTTGTGTTAGATTAAAAGTGTGTTATACTAGATGAAATGTGTTTTGAACATGGGGTAAGAACATAATGTGAGAACATAATGTACTAGTAGCAAGAGACTGTAAGACTGTTAAGGGTCAACAAAGAGTCCGCTCAATAAAAAGAGTATAAAAAGGGAACGACCCCTTTGTTCTCTCTCCTTTTTAATTTTTCTTTGGACCAAGCTGTTGAGGCTTCAGCGCTTTTTGTTCTTCTTTTATTTTTCTTGTATTTAATAAAGTCAAAAACATAACTTTTAGTTAGGGGTTTGTTAAAAGACAGTTTAGAGTTCTTTTTTGTGTCTTTTTGCCTCCCCTGTGTTGCTGAGAACATCGAACACCCTGCTTGCAATTTTTTAAAGGTGACTCAATTTGGGTAAGTTGTCCGTTTGAGGGCTCACTTTCTAAGACACTGCACAATGCACTGATATACACAGGAGTAGCGAACTCAGTAGGCATTCAAGAAGGAAAGTCTTAATGCTGTGTAACGGACCCAAAACGCTACTGGACTCTGTCGTCAAATGTATTGTTTGGTGAACAAAGTTCCTAGGCCTGTGTTGGCCTGATAACATTTCATGCACGCGAGGATACGGAAACCTAGTCAGAGATATAAATCTCTTTAGAGACCGGACTCAGTGGTCAGTGGTCTAGCTTTCGACGGATGAATGGCCTCTCTCCAAGACACTAGTGAGAAACAGAGGTCCGCAAGCCGGACCTCTTGACCTCTACAACCTTCAGAAAAGGACTGACTGGTGCGAATGGGGTTGAGAATCTCCCCATGAGCAGGGTCATCGTTATATAAAAAAGAAATTAGAAAATCAAGAGTCACCGGACTTGGATAAAAAAGAACACTCATTTAGTACCATTTCATCATCCTTAAACTCTGGTTCATGGATTTCAATCTACTACGAGAGATTCTCTCCGTCAAGTAAAGCCTAGTGCAAATCCGGAGCCCGTAGAACAAAGGGCACTCGCACTAAACACTTACACTGATAAAGTGCTTCCTCTTTTCGGGCTGTGAGAGCCTTACAGGATCAAAAGACAAGCAAATTCACACACACACATATCCACAACAATGGAGTAGCGATCTCAACTGTGTCACGGGAGCCCCGTCTGACACCAGAGTGGACACAAAACGCAACAAGTCCTCACTACAATAATTCCCTAATAAATAATTTAACCATTTAAACTACTGAACTTTTTAACTGTTTAGCCATTCCAACTGTCACTTGTCATCAACTATGACTCCCACCAACTGTAGCTATTTAGCATAGTTATCATTGTTAGCATAGTTAACATTTTAAACAAAACGCTAGAAAAAGTTAGCTAAGTAACATGGTTAACATAGTTACCATTGTTAGCATTTTTAACAAAACTGCTAGAAAACATTAGCTAAGTAACATGGTTAGCATAGTTATCATTGTTAAAAAATTTAGCAAAACTGCTAGAAGGCATTAGCTAAGTAGCATGATTAACATTGTTATCATTGTTAGGACAGTTAGCATTGTTATCATTTTTAACAAAACTGTTAGAAAAAACATTAGCTAAGTTAGCTAGGTAACATGGTTAGCATAGTTAACATTGTTAGCATTTTTAACAAAACTGCTAGTAAACATTAGCTAAGTAACATGATTAACATAGTTAATCTACCAATCTATCAACACATTTTAAGCTATCTACATTCAACCTTTAAATTGTCTACTTTTAAACTATCTACTTTTATGCTATGCATATCAACATCCATTAAACTATCTACCTATAAAACTATCTGTCTACCAACAACTTTTAAACTATCTACATTCAACTTTTAAACAGTCTACTTTTAAACTACTATGCAACCACCATGTCTATCCTAGTATAGTAGCCTAACCAGCTCTGCATTATCTATTTTAACTATACATGATATTTTACATCACAACTTTTGCATTTTCATGCACTGGTAATTCCTTGGAATTGTATTTCTAGTTTTACTCTGATACTCTTTAATCTCTTTCTTCCCTATGTTCTTTTAGATTGCTCATTTTTTTTATTACCAGTGTTTATTAATTGTTATGCTACATAAATAAATAAATGCCTCGCCCTACTGAAGTGCATTTATGTCTGATGGCTAATTAGGTCCAGCTCAGTCAGAGTTTTATGTTTAGCATAGCTTCTATGGTGGAAGATAGTTGAAAATGATTCCTCACATACATTTTGGTCAGTCAAAATTTGGCGTGGCTGAAGTGAATATCTTCCAATTATGGGCTGGGGACCCTTGGCATGTTGGACAAAATATTAAATAAACTAAAAGAAATAAAATTTCTCACCATCACAGAATTTTCAGTTTTATTTTGTATTCATTTTGTTTCCATGAAATTTAAAATGAAAGTATACAAACATGGAATTATTATACTAGATGGTCCAAGTGAATAACATTACTTTGGTGGTTTGGTTCCATGTATGCAAACATGAATTTTATTTACAGATGCTTACAAGTAACTGAATTTAAAATGTATAAAGTACCAGTAACATATACATTGGCAAATAGGTAATTGTACATTCAATTTCCTGACCATCCCCGCCCTCCCCATTCTAAGACATTTCTGTTCACCCTCAAAAGTATACAATCAACAAGCTCAGAACACAGTACGTCTACGGGGTGCATCAAGTTTGTGGTTTAGTAAACACCCCGAGAAAGTGTTAAACCTTCTGAAAAAAAGAGCAATATGGCTTTGATTGCTTCTATTAGGTTTACAACTTAATCTGAATTAACTCACCCAGGGTTGTCACTAAGCCACATACTTGGAATATGCCCCTGAAAAGAGCAGGTAAATCAAGTACAGGGGAAAAGTACTCGGTTAGTAGAACAGTAAAATTGCCAAATGATATGGTTCAATCCTGTGCAAACAACCATCAGAAGAAATGGCCCACAAAATCCTGAACTGAAAGAGTTGTCCTTCGACTTGTCTTGACATTCCTGATGCAGGTTCTTTGGAGAGATGTGCAACAGTCCATTTATAAGGTGAACAGCGGAGTGAAAATATCTAGTGTGGTATTTTCCTGCATCGTATGCCATAACATGCATGGCTAGCCGCGTTAGACTAGACCAAAAGTGCATCAGTGCGACTAATGAAACTGAAACATTGACTTAGTAGCTAGGAATTGACTTAGAGTTTTATGTTGGGACTTGAAGTGCTATCATTCAAAGAATTAAATCACATCTAAACCAGAGGCAAAACAGTATTTAGTTTCAACTATCAAATATTTGCTTGTCACCTTACAATGTGTTAAGCAACTGTGATTGCCATCTTCAGTTCATTCAGTGTCTCCCCTCAATCAGCAGTCTTGACTCTGAAACTTCAGGATCTAGCCCTAATGTAAACTACAGCATCTCCATTCAAACTGGACTCTTTTAAATCATGCTCTGCAGATGATGTAGTGGGGGGAAAAATCAATGCAGAGTACAAAAGAAATGAAATACTGGTTTTGGTCACTGATCTCTCCTGGGAGGCCTGAAGTACATCGAATTAGCATGTGACTGTGAATGAATAGCTATTCCTTAAAGAACATAGTCAATCCAACATTATGTATAAAATATGACCTCCGGTATCTGTCCGTCTTCCACTGATGTTCCGTTATTGTTGCCTGCGGCATAGCAGAATGTGAAGCAGGTCTTGGTGCCTGTGGCTGGGGCTTCGTGGGTGACTTTACGCATACCTTTGGTTCCATAGTGCGAGTCTGGTCCCTGGGTCAGTAAAGTAAAAAAAAGTATACAAGTATAAGAAACCATGTGGACCAAAAGATGACCATCAGATGATAGGCCCTAATTTGAGAGATGAACAAAGTATCAAATATTGTATGGACCAAACATAATTCTCATTGTTAGGCAAATTGCACACATGTAATGGCACAAATGTAAACATAAGTGTATGTATATGTGTGTGTGTGTGTGTGTGTAAAAAGATAAACATATACAAATATATAAAGGTCAATGTAAATAAATATATACATTCATTGTTAATGTTCTCAATAATAAGAAAGTCAATGCATTTGCCACTTTGCCCATCTTTTGTATTACTGTTTTGGGACAAGAGGCAGCTAGATAGAGGCATTATACCTTCAGGGTGGCACAGGCGATGTAGTTGACACTAGGAAGGATCTCCACAGGCTCCTTGAACATAACACGGAATGTGCTTGCAGACCCATCACAGCTGAAACCAGTGTCATTTTGACCAAGCACTGTGTTGCTGTCAGTGTGAATGATCTATATGAAAACAGCACATCAGTCTCAATCAATATGCAAACAAATGAGTGGACATTATTACTAAAAAAGATGTCATTCTTACATGGACTATACAAGTACAGTTAGTGTCAGATCGTACCTGTATGTTCACTTGATAATCTGTAGGGCCATGTATAGATCCATAGAGGCCAAATCCAACCACAAATATTCTGCGATTCACTGAGAATCTAAAGGATTGTTACAAGAATAGTTTGTTTATCAGTGCATTATGCCAAAACTTTGCAGGTGTATTTCAATATCAGTTTAGTTTTATTATGTCTCAGGAGAACCAGAATGTCTTAATGGAAACAGATAAATGACCATAACCATATGGCCATTAACAATGATAACATGCATTTCTTTTCAATCATCTCTATCAGAAAAGGTTTAATGAGAAATTAACCTCCCTAGTCCCGAGCATACAGCATACGTTTTGTGATGCTAGGGAGGGATAATGTATGGAACACAGGTCATTATCGGGAAAATAAGTCCCGACAAGGCGAACCGGACCCGACGTGCCAGCAGACGGGTCTTGCTTCCCCCTCAAGGGACTTATTTTACCGATAATGACCGGTGTTCCATACATTATCCCGCTTGTTATACGGCTTGCCAAAACGAACAACATAAACTCCACATGATATGTCTCTTTACATTATTTGTTACCGTTTTGTCGTGGCTTTTGCTGAGAAACAAATAGTTTGCAACACACGCTGAACTTGAATCAAACATTCTTTAGAACACAGCTGATCAACCATCTGCTTTTGAATGATGTTTGTTTGTTTGTTTGTTTGTTTAATTTAAGGCCATTTCAGCAACTAAGGCTATTTAATGGCCAGAGCATTGTGTGTTATAGAAACTTAAATATGTTTTTTAAAATCTATGCTCCCTTTTGAATGAAGTTCCATTGCAAGAAGTGAACGGACTACTTGTGGAGTGATATGAAAGACTAAAATCAGAAGCACAAAACCCGTTGCCATTGACAGCAGTAATTATATGTTTCAGCATTAATTACATGAATATATTTTACCGTAGAACGTTGGGAAATCCCATTCAAGTCAATGGAGCGTTCTACTAGCATTGTGAAAAGCTGTATAATAATAGGTATTAATCAGCAAAACACTATTAGTGTGTGCATTTACATAACCTTTCCACTATCCAGGGCCCACTATAAAATATAAACGATCAATATAAACAACCATGCCTATAACACCCACCTGATCCGGTCACTGGTCCCACTGTATCCCCAGCGGCTCTCGACCTGACCAAAGCGTGTGATGCTGCATTCTTTGCCCCGCAGGCAGCAGCGGGGTCGGTCGATGAAGTCCACGTGAGGTTTGGGATTCACGGTGAAGTGCAGGAACAGACTGACTACTTCCCGATCTGTGAGGATGCCTGACTGAGCTGGACCTAATTAGCCATCAGACATAAATACACTTCAGTAAGGCGAATAAAGGCACATTTATTTATGTAGCACGACAATTCATAAATACTGGTAATAGAAAATGAGCAATATGAAAGAACACAGAAAAAAAGAGATTATAAGAGTAATATAAAAGATAACAAATAAGAGTTCAAGAGAGCAGAGTGCCAGTCAACTGACACATTAAGATACATGTTAGGATTACACGACAAAAGGAAATGCCTATGGGGTGTTTGACTGTGGGTGAGCAAGAGCTTTGACCTTACCTGCAGCGAACTCCTCGATGGTCATGAGAGGAAAGCGAATGAGGGACAGGGCCTTGCCCAGGACCCGGCGCTTGTTCTCTGGGGTGGGCTGGAACTGCTGGCGTTGGGTCTCGGCCTCCGCCCAGCGCACGGCGGCCGCAAAGAGACGCACCTCCCGCACCCCCAGTGTGTCCCGCTCCAGGACCGCTACAAGGGTGTCTGAAAGAGAGAGAGAAAGAACCGTTTACAGTGTTTCTCATGTCTGATAAATCACTGGCCTTTTCTTAAACATATCTTCTCCTGAGCAAACACCCAAATCCCAAATGCTCATTATCATGAATTAATTCCACACTATGCTATGTCTGGTTGATGGCCTTGAGGTTTACTTCAGTTCAGTGACAATATTTGGTGCTAGGTCATGTTGCAGTTAGCAGTTTTTTTGTCAATGAATAATAACAATGGAAAATAAATGATGACAGTTCTAAGGGCCAACAAGGAGTCGTCATATGCATACTCTTGGCTCTCTGAATCAGCTACATTTTGGCCTTTTTTGAGATCTTGATCAACTGAATCAAAAGTAACCACCGCTGAAACCACTGAAACAAAGAATCAAGATGCAATACATATAACAGCAAAGGGAAGACGGCACCCGGAACACTGTCTGGAAACAAAAATGGTTTCAAAACACAGCAGGCTATATGGTATGTACCAAGGTCAATGTCAGTGAAGCCTTCAGCAGCAAGGGCATCTGCAGTGTTCTTGTCTATGTTCTCCAGGCACAAGCTGGCCAGCTGGGGCTCGTCAAATAGTCTTGCCTAAAAATAGATGTTGATATTTACAATAACACACAGTGATTCCTCTCATCCAAACACAACCCACAGTAACTAGTTTTTAAAGGGACATGTGTATTATATGAAAATAGAAACAATTATAAAACAGTAAGTGTATGTATCTGTCTATACAGATTATGATGTAGCCCACCTGTGTTAGTAACATGAATGCGTTGTCTGCTCGTAGATTCTTCTTGAGAAACTCTACACAATGTGCCTCTAGAGCAGGCACAGCATACTTCTTGGCCGTGTATAGTGTTGTCATCACGGTCTCTGGGCCTATTTGGACCTCATCGGAGTACAGGAACCTGGGACGTGAATGTTCTAATGTTAGTGCAACATCATTTTACATAGAGGTAGAGGTAGTGCCCCGTCACCCTGTCAATGTCTTGATGACCCCCACCTCATAATATGCTTCCCTGCGACAGATTGTCTCAGACACACTGCAACAGCAATTAAGCAAAGTGTGTAAACTCTACTGCATCACAGGAGCACAAGAGGACACATGAAGGACATTACAGGGGCAGAAAGCCCCTCGTGTTTTTTCCAACACCAAGGCATCCCTAATCCAACATGACATCTGAATTCCCTTACTTCAGAAGGGCTAGAAATGCAGCTGGTTCTACATCGGGAAGCTCAATCTCCGTCGAGGTGGTGGCCATGCCTCCGTTGAACATAGCATCAAATACTGCACTTCCCACGGCGAGAGCAAATCTGTCGAGACATTAGATGACACTAATCAGGGTCAAACACTGACCAGGTTAATCACTCGTTTGTTCGGCGACGACTAGAGTCGTGTTGACCTAAATCCTCAATACATAAGAAATGTAAGCCCTGACATAATGAAACTTAAGATAAAATCCCTACATGACGATCCATAGAATGCGTAATGGAGATGCGTCCACATTGAATGAACTAACGTTACAGATGTTCATACACACCTGACATGGTAACAAGAATGGTGCTAAATACTTTACACTATAACAAGCAAATTAATGCATTGAAATTATACTGCAAATTGCCACAATATTTCGTCAACGACAACGGTACAGTTCCTACCTGTGCGCTGGTATTCGCTGCACTCCCATTCCTTTCCCAACCAAAAAATGGACGTCACTGAGGACCTCGTTGTTGAACAAAAAAGCAAACCTTTCCTTGACCGTACTTTTCGTGGCCTGCCAATTGTAAACAGGTTCACGGTATACCAACACAGACGCAGAGGATGCTGTGCTGTTGAGAACCGACGACAAACTTGCAGACGTATCCACTGAAGATGAGGTGGCGGCTGATGTAGCCGTCATATTTGATGCAGAGGCTGGTCCTCCAGCGGCTGCTGGCGCATATGCAGCCATGGCGTTTTGACTTGCTGACTGCCGCCGCGAGTTCTGTATATTCGGCGAAGCTCGTACTGCAACATCGGCGCCTCCACTAGCGTCAGGGCCTGATTGGGTGTTTGCGTTCCCCGCTGCCCTAGACGCACCCTCGGTGGATCCCATCGAACCCCCATTGCTTGTGGGCGATGAGTGGGCACTGTTGCTCGGCTGAGCATTACCCAAAGGTCCGCAATTTGGGAAATTTAGGCATGGCGCTCTGTTACTGTTTTCACCCGCAGCCATCTTGGATGGAGAACACTGCAGGCTTTGCTTGAACAGACACACACAACAGCGCATACCCCGGAACACACGGTAAATGAAACGCTTTCCATGACTGCAAAGAGAGGGCAAAATTAAGTTGGCAGTATTTCACAAAAGAAAACGTTTTCATTTTACTTTAATATTTCATTTGAATGTATGTATTTTAACTACATTACGTGTACACTATTGCATACTGATAATTTAGTCTGTACTTGCATAAAACATTTGCATTATGTCTGCATTAAGGCCATGGCCAAAATGCATTCCAAACATTCCTACTTAGGACAGAGAATTCACCCACACACATTTAAAATAATGATACTATATAAAACCCTAAATGTATTCAGGGGTTGTTGGTAGTGATGTTTTGACTTAACTTGGATGGACCAATTAAGTGTTTTCAACTCAATGTAGTGCTAGGGCTTACCTAATCTGAAGTGCATAGTGGCCAAGGCATGACCTGAAGGCCGATACTATGCGTAAATGTCTCCAGCAGTGATAACCGGTTTAGAGACTGCCCTCAAAGGATAATGTAAAGACAGCTACATGTTTGGGAAAATGGCCAAATTCCTGTTACAAAAAGTAACAATAATGGGCAGTCTGACTAAAATCAATGCATGCTAAAAAACACATTCTACAGACACAACACCAACTCACACACACACACAAAAAAATATGGGGAGAGACCTAAAGAATGGCCTTCAGATTGCTTTTTCAGGTTGTTCTGCGGACAGGAAGTGGTATTTTCCTTCCAAAACAATAGGTGGCGGTATACATCTCTACAATTTAAACCCAGTTTGTTATACATTCCTCACAAAAGAAGAAGAAGATGAGCTATATGTTAATAATTACAAACAGTAAAAGTTTCCTTACTAAATAGTGTATAGCTTCGACATTGGAAGAAATATTTGTGAATAAATTACGGTAGGTAATTGGACCATTTCTAACACGCACCTTTCTTCATTTCGTGAGCTGAAGTCCGAAAATTGTAACGTTATGTCTTTGTTTCAGAGTCGGAAGCTAGCCAGAAACATAGACATCTAACGTTAGCCTTATGCAAGTGAACAATTTTGTGGGCCAGCTGAAGATGGTCAATTGAGCTTGGGTACTGATGTACGGATGTGCTGTTGTCGTTGAGCCAAGCTCTCGTGTTCTAAGAGGACATAAGTAACATCTGATGTGCAATGCAAAATATGATGAATCCGTTTTCCAAAATGTTGGCTAATGTAGATGATCATGTTTTCCTTATTGTAGGCATACACGCCGTTGCGCTGATAAATATTGTAGAAAGATAAATTATATATAATAACATGCAACCAAAATGATTTTCCTTTAGGTTATCCTGTAATCTAGTTGGAGATGTCACAGAATACGAAACACCACCAGCATGAGTGAGTACACACTGAAAGAGAAACCTGCAAGTCATATCAATTGATTGCCTCCCACTAACGTCCCGTTTTATTTGCTTTCCGATGTAGCACAGGGAGATTCAGTGCCATGGGTGTGAAGCAGGAAGTAAATGATCATGCAACTAGTCACAGAGGTGTCCATCATCCTCCAGAATCAGCACACGAGGAGGTGACTATTGGTCTTTTAAATTACAACCTAATATTCCTCTCTCAATAGTTCACTAGTTCATAGCTCAGCTTCTGACATTGTGCACTGCCAAACACTCTGGTCTAGTCATTTTGGAATGGAAATAGCCATATGGAACACGTCCTGACAACAGGACAAACAAGATGTGTGGTTATATGGTGTGGCAACCTTAATCCTTGGCTTTATCATACATTTTGACAGCTTGTGTTTCTATCCATGTAGAATACTGTGGCGATGTCATCAGTTCAGCCAGTGAAAAAGCGTGGCTGGCCTAAGGGAAAGAAGAGAAAGAAAGTGCTGCCCAATGGCCCCAAGGCTCCTGTCACAGGCTACGTGCGCTTCCTGAATGAACGACGGGAACAGATCCGTGCCTTGCACCCTGACCTGCCCTTCCCAGAGATCACAAAAAGGCTCGGCGCAGAGTGGAGCCGATTGGCTCCTCATGATAAGCAGGTATAGCAGAGGCTCCCCAAACATAGATGTGATACAGGTGTGTGCACAATCACAACACTTGTCAGGTGCAAGGCAAATGAACGAAAGGTCAAAAGGTAAGAAGGCCAGCTTGAGGGAGATCCTGAAGATCGAAGCGTTGCACATGTAAAAGTCCTTACAGTTTTCAGACTTTTTACCTTTTAGTTTTTTTTTTCATTCAGTGGAAATTATGTAGTTACATGACATGCTATAACAATTCAACATAGGTTATATAACACATTTTGGAAATGATGTGTGAGTTGTGTTGTCTTTCCTTTATCTCCTAGCGCTTCCTGGATGAGGCTGAGCGGGAGAAAGTGCAGTATGCCCGAGAACTACGAGAATACCAGCAGAGTGAAGCTTACCAGATAACCACAGCAAAAGTCCAGGACAAGAAGATAAAGAGAGGTCCAAACCTTTCTATGTACTGTATGACAAGAAGATACTAGATGCATAGAATTCATTAAGATATAAAGTGATCCTTTTTGTCTTGTTTTAGTGTGGGCCCCCTAGTAATTATGAAATTGCTTGTGAGTCCATACTCAACTGTTTGTTAAGGGTTAATGGGAGAATGTATCATAGCCTGATCACTGTACTGTCACTGTTTTCTGTGCATATTGTATCACCTACCTACCTACACCTTTGGTTTTCTTCACAGAGGAGTTATCATCAGTAATAATCAACAGCTCCGGACAAACAGGGTTAAAGGTATCCACAGTTTTCATATCTGTATTATTTTTGCTAGAACAATCTGTTATTACATAGAAATATAGCTCTTATTTAGTCAGTCAGTCATTTTGTATACATCTTATCTTTTTTCCATTAGTCTTCAGATTTTTCCAATGGATTTGATATACCCATTTTCACAGAGGAGTTTTTGGATCAAAATAAGGGTAAGCGGAAAGATTTTACGTGAATTGCATCTCTGACTGTCTTTCCGACTACTCAGACTCACTCACTGTCATTGTGTCTCTTCTCACTTATTGGCTGACGTTTTTATCCAAAGCAATTTACATATGCTAATCTTTACAAGGACCAGTCAGTGGCGCAAAAAGTGGGTATGCGCTATATGCGGCGCATAGGGGCGCAGCTCCATGGGGGCGCCAAATCGATGGTAAAAAATATATATATATTTGGTATTTTCTATATGTAGCTACTGCTGTCCGTTTCTAAATCATTTCAACTTTTTCTCAATGTTCTATAACATTTTAGAGGACTAACAGGCTAGAGTAGGCGCCCTATCTCATAAGATTCCATTATAGAATTTTGACATAGAAGAGGGAGTGGGGGCGCCGTGAGCGCTGGGCGAGCAGATAGGGCTACGAGGAGTGAGTTGCCGTCTATGGAAAAAGATGGATACAGCAAAAAAAAGCTGTTGACGACTAAAAATAGAAAAAGAAAGAGGGAAAAGGAGATGGCATGTCAACGGATGCAACAGCAGTTAAATAAGTGGACGGTGAAAGGCAACAGGTAGGATTTAAAGTGATGACGTCTGTACTTGGAGGCTTGCAAATATGAATATTAACAGCATAATAATACTTCCAAAAATAATTCAGTGGAAATGCATGGATTCCAGTTGCTGCTACTGGAAGAAACTGGAATCCATGCATTTCCACTGAATTATTTTTGGAATCTGATCCCTTATCATACCTGTTCATTCTTACTCGTCGCTCGACTTATCGTGACTAAATTCAAGATGGCTGCAAACGCTAAACTTCGTAAAGATACTGTCTGTATAAATCGTCTTGTAAGTAAACTACCAGTGCTTTTTAAAAGTTCTCAATGTCTCATTTTAAATGTCAGGGCCCTCGGAAGTCTACCAATGAAGTGTGGAGATACATTGAGCCTCGTAAATGGTGTAAAACAGTGATTTATTTGCATGGCTAGCCCGATGCCGAAGCACCACAATTGAAAAAGCTGTTGGTAGCATCGGCTAACTAGCGCCAGATTTTGGAGTGCAGGGGACAAGCCGAGATGGGCTATGAGACATACGTTCATACTCGGTATCATGTTTCAATACACTTTAGGTCAATATCACACCGGAATTCTCCTTTAAAGTGGCAATGCACCATTTATCAATACTTATCAATAACATCAAGTTAAACATCAAATTGGCAGCATTTCTTTAAAAACATATTCAATAGACACTAATACACAGTAATAGTGTAAATTATTGGTCTTTTGTTTTGCTTTAGTTTGTGTGTTTTTTTTTTTTTTTTGGGGGGGGGGGGGGAGCGCCAATATTGTTGTTGCATACCCCTCAAAAATGGGTAGTTGCGCCCCTGGGACCAGTGTCCCCAGAGCAACCTTGCTCAATGGCACAACGGAAGCAGCCGGGAATTGAACCCACAATTTTTTCTGCTTACTGCATGCTAGCCCAAATTCCTTAGCCACACCGCTACCATTGTGCCTCCTCTCTTCCCTGTCTACAGCCCGCGAGGCGGAGCTGCGACGGCTGCGGAAGGCTAACGTGGAGTTCGAGGAGCAGAACGCAGTGCTGCAGAAGCACATCGCCAACATGTACAGCGCTAAGGAGCGGCTCGAGGCCGAGCTGGGCCAGGACGAGCAGCGCACCCAGGCTCTGCAGAGGCACCTGCTGGGCCTCAAACAGACGCTCGTCAGCAGCCTCTCTGGCGTGCCCCTCCCAGGTCTGTAAGCCCCGCCAGGGGCCTCGCTTTCCTAAAAGTCCTTATAGGCAAGTGCCCCCACTTGGCGGCCATCTTGATGATGATGATTATGGGTCAAAAGACTTAGTGAAAAGATAAATAAATTGTCTTGTTAGTAATTTAAGCAACTTGATTTAGGCAGTAATCACTTCTTCAGTTTTAGTTAAAATAGAAGCCTTATGCTCATTCTTGGATAGTAATAGCAAATTAATCTGTAAATGCATGCACCCAATCTAGACAATTTACTAATTACAGTTTAATTACAGCAATTATGAATATAATTAATTTCCCATCAAACCTTAGCTATACAAGTGCAGATAGGATGTGCTTTTCTGGTGAGCTGTAGTTAGCAATGTGAACCATTCGGTAATCACGTTAACTTTCTCTTCCCATTTATATCCTCTCAGGTACAGGTGAGACGCCCTCGATCAGCACCCTGGACTCCTACCTGAGTCGTCTGAGTAATGTGCTGGAGAACAGCCCCAATGAGCATCGTGCCTTATTGGTAAAGCTACAGGAAGTCCTCGCCCATTTAGATAGGTAGGAGCTATGTGTCGGCTCCCTCATCTTGATCTACCTTTAGTGGAATCCAGCTGTTTTGTTGATCTTGAGTGATTTACTCTAATGTTAGTGCAATAGATGGGTACCCACACATTCTTATGTGTATGCGCATTGACAGCCAAAACAAACAGTCATTTATAATATTTTCTCTGATTTTTTTTTTTTTTATCACAGTGAGAAGATGTGAGATGACTTGCCAGGTTAGTTGGTGGTCTACAGGTCAAATGTGATTTGATTAAACATGGTAAATATGATGTCCATGTCAATGTTTTTTGAAGGGTTTGATAAATTGTGTATATGATATTTCATGCTGTCATTACTGTCTCCACTAAAGGAAATATGAAATGATTCAGAGTCTTGTTAACAAATTATGTCATACTGCTGATTTTTTTTGTTATGTATATGCAAGATTAACTTTTGGTTCCAATAAAAATCCTCTCAAGTTTTCTGCTGGTATATTTGTCAGAATAGTTTTGATATAAAGTTAAACACTTTGTGATTGAGGTTGATGAATGCTTGAATGAGAAATTGAAATTATTGGAGAGTGTGCATCTTTACAGTCAGGGTTGGGTCAAATTACTTTGAAATGTAATCCCTTACTACAGATTACATGGCATTTTTTGTAATCAGTAACGTAAAAGGATTACCCAAAACATGTAACGTAGTCTTGATTACTTTAGGATTACTTTTTACACAACTTGCACATGACCTAGACATTCTTATTTTCCACTGTTTTTAATTCAAAGTTATGGCCAAGTACTGAACACATTTTTCCCGATTGGAAGTGGTCTATCGGTTGATGTCGACGGCTCCATCTTGGGTTTTAATTTGAACCTTTTTCTTTTTCAAGAAACTACACAGGTAATTGGATGATAGTGGCATCTAGTGGACAAATGAATGGGCTGCTTATCATAACATTAGTTAGGCTATCATAAAAAAAGTTGCATTGTTTGCATGATAAAATGTAATCAAGTAATCCCCAACAATGTAACTAGAATCTGATGACACATTTTTTTGTATTGTAATCTGGGCTGATTATAGTTATACTTGATTTTTGTAATTTGATTACATAATCCAGATTACATGTGTGGGTAGTAATGTGTGCATTACTACCCAACCCTATTTATAGTATGTAATGAATCCTCTGTAATGATAATGAAACATGATTTGTGATCTGACAGAGGAAATTATACTGATCTGAATAATACTGAACATGATCTGAATAATGTCTTGGATTTTTCATTACATCAGGGCTGAAAGAGCCATGGATGTTGTGCAAGTCCTTCAAAGTTTTGGATTACTCTACAACATTTTAGAGTCGTCAGAAAGGTTCCTGCCCCACGTTGGGGAAAAACATGCTAACAGCATACAATTGGGCAATTTTTTTATCTTATAAACTAAACATAGTTTAAGTTGGGGAAACCCTCTCTTCCACTATAACCATGCGGTAACCATAATTATGACTATGCCGACTGTAGGCCTATCTATAGGCCTACTTTGTTAGATTGATCCTGCTGTGGGAATCACAAATTCATTAGATTAGATGGGCCAGATCATCGTTAAAGGTACACTATGCAAGATTTTCACCATAATATAACCTTTATGAAGCCAATTTGATAGTAAACGAACTTGTAGGGGAATCGTTCACCTAGCATACAGCACAGCCGTAGTGAGTCACTAACGAGAGAACCAGCAACTTTAAAGGGACACCAGGCAACATTTTCGTGTTAATTAATCATCTTCGTAAGTCGGTATATGGTTAAATGACTCATTACAGGGCGAATGAAGGCTCTCTCGCCCGCCCCTACTGCCTGTAGGAAGAATATCCAACTTGCAAGTTCGGTGTATCCTACCTGCCGACCGAAGCAGGATCAGTTTACAGCACAGAGGCAGGCTAACAAAACGCTAGAGATTGTTGCAAACGTCTGTATAATGGCAGAGCCGGCGAAGAAGCAGCGAAAACCCTTGACGGAAGACACAAAGAAAAGGAAAAGAGCTTCAGACGAGCGAGGGGGAGTTTCGTAGAGAAAAAACAACAGGCTTGCCTGGTGTCCCTTTAAGAATAGCAGCCTGAAGACATCTCACCAGAATCATGAAACATTATGTGTCAGTAGATATTACATATCTTTGGAGATAGTTTTTGCCTGTTGTTAATCCTTCACCTCCACAACAAAAGCATTTTCATTGTGTACAGGGCGAACAAGCCAGGAGAAGTAGGCTATTTACAAGGGCAGAGTAAAAAATAAACACACCGTGACTCTAGAGGGAGCCTAGCCTGGCCTGAGGGAGTGCTACAGTAGCCAAAAATACCTGAACCTGCATAGTATAGGCCTACCTTTAACATAGTGTGGTCAAAAATCTCCAGGCACACTCAGGTGTGAGAAAACACTGCAGGTTTATTCACAATACCGGGAGCAGGTCACTAGCAACAGCACGTTGCAGTAACACTACTCAAAGTTCTCTAGGGCGAGGTCCTATCTTATACACGTTAGTAATACAAATCACACGAGTACAATGTTCTTTTCCAAAACTCCTCATACATGCAGAAACACAACAATACATAGACACTTGTTGGATATAGCATGTGACCCATACGCCATACACAAGTCATGTGGCTACTCAAGTAAGTAAGATAATTGGTCAATACAATACATAGGCCTATACATAGTTCAGCATGTTTTTGCCATAGTCTCTTTCCTGTTGGGATATTCCTAATATTACTGCCTCAGGCAGAATACCCTTAACTCATGACAAAAGGGGTCGCATGACCTTTATTAGAAAGTC
Source organism: Alosa pseudoharengus (assembly GCF_046254945.1). Lineage (NCBI taxonomy): Eukaryota > Metazoa > Chordata > Actinopteri > Clupeiformes > Clupeidae > Alosa > Alosa pseudoharengus. Next base: position 18,475,934 of record NW_027468576.1, on the reverse strand, counting down.
ATGACATGGAGAGAGCAAATGACAGACAAAGCAAAGTTGATGCACAGTAGGCCTATTGAATAGAAAGCATACACAGAATAAGAAAATGAAATGTTAATCACTTCTCTTTCGTAAGATTTGTTTGTAATCCAACATTTCTCCTTCAATAGCCCAATGAGAACTATTAGTGATGGGAAACACAGATTCATTCTATATGGTCACTGGTAGCTTAGGCTACTGTTATGTTGCCCACGATAATGAAAGCATCAATATGATTCGGTCTTAATGTACTGCGAGAAAGACTCATCTGTTTGCCTTGTATCTAACTAATTAATTCTTAGTATCTGAAAAGATCAAAAGCATCTGCTAAGAAACTTAAACATAAACATAGGTTGATCTATTGTGCATCACAAAATCTTTTTAACTCAAGAAAGAAGAAATACCCCCTAAAATTGAGAAAACCAGTAATTTGAGAAATTGAGAAAACCAGTTGGCAGTGGACAATTATTTATTGTACAACAAAGTGCATAGTCTTTGCACTGGTTCTTTATGTTGACATGTTTACCCTCATTCATCAGTGTCAGTGAGTTAAATTAAGTCAAACAAGTGAAATTGGCAACGAAAAAAATCTTTTATTCCACCGCCTGCATGTTCATCTCTAGCATCTGGTGATGCAATCTTCCGTATCAGTATTTTGTATTTTGACAGAATTCTCTTTTTCACTGAGAAGATGTGTCCTTCTTCTCACAAAAAAATACAAATAAATTCCACCTCCAACCTCAAATTCACTCACAAGGACACATCATTGTCATTAAATGACATCTGTGTTGATTAATCTTCAAAAAAGAGCACATTTAATGGTTCAGTCCGATTTTACGCAATTTCAAACCCATAACATTTTTTGTCACATTCAGCAACCATCTCACGACCATCTGCTCTGAAAACCTGCACTAATAAATTTAAATATAAACATAAACACAAACAAATGCAACTTCCTTCAAAATCTCTGACTGCACCTTTAAATGTGGGGTTTGGGTTATTTTACATGTGCATATTAGCTTTCACCAGAGGGCATCTCACTTGCAAATGACCTTTCAGTTTTAATTAAACAGAAATCCTATCTTGTGAGTTATTCCAATAATCCTCCATGTAAACCTTTGATTGTGATTATTATTATAACATGATAAACCAGTTGTAGTAGCGAGACTGCCTTTGACTTGCATCACTTGTCTTTGTTAAGGATCAGTCATGAGTAGTGTTCATTCATTCTACTGGAAAGAGGGAATTCTGTCCCAGCTGTCTTTAATTATTAAATGTCTGTGTTGACTTTGGTAGACTTTGATATTTTTAAAGAATAATTTTGTTATATTGCACGACAACACACGGTTTTCCACTAGAGGGTAGTGGAGTTTCAGATTTGCCGTTTGAATGTCTTCATGATGGATTTAGAAAGCTGTCTGTGCAGTTAAGTCCCTGGTAAAGCCCAGAGCTCTGGTAGCCTAAACCCCAAACGTTTGAAAGTCAAAGGAAACAAAGGTGCTCTGATATTCCAAAGGCCTTATTGGAAGAAAAAATTTTGTCGAAGAATAATGCAAATATTATGCATTCAACACTGTTATATGGCTGTAACAGCCTACATGATGTTTATTATAACATAGCCATATAATGTAGATAACTTGACAGTCAGCCATTCCCCTTTATATTATATTATTCTCATATTGCTCTCACCCTCTTATTCAAACTGAATACAATCATCTACAAATGTTTTGTTCGATATTATAATCTACAGGTTCGTTTTCAGGAGGTAGCTTTCAGGGTTAAAGGCCACACAGGGAGAGGCTCGCCCCACAGTCAGCTGATTCAAGCTGAGCACCGCCGTTCATCTTTAACGTGACGTCACGTTTGTAACTGTCCTCATAACGGCGGTGCTGAACAAGATGGCTGTAGTTCGGGTCGCGGCAAGCTGAAAAAGGAGCTAATCATCAAATGTTTGTCCATAACAGAGAGTCAGGGTGAGCGACAAGTAGCTAAGAGAGACACTGCCCAATATACAAGCTGTAGTATTTTTCTCGATTTGTGTTTTTTCGTCTTGGATAGGATAGCCAAGAACAGCACAAGCAGCATCACCCCGACCCCTCCACGGTAAATCTTGAGGAAGAAAATATTGCTGATAATAAATATATATCCCCAATTCAGACAACGGCTTGTTGGCAGTGTATCCCCAATTCAGACAACGGCTTGTTGGCAGTGGACAACCTTCAGAATTCGTTGTCATTTAAAGAGATGTCACTGCTGTGTGTTGGAGGTAAGTGAACCAGATGCTTTTACTACAGAGGGTGTGTGTGTGTGTGTGTGTGTGTGACTAGCCTATCTAGTGGGGGGTCTTCTGATGCCAATTTGCAATTTACTACTATGTTGTCTCCGTTTCTCTATACTAATATGCCCATACCACTTGCATCTCATTTTAAGCTTCCAAAGCCTATCCCTTATTGACGATTCAAATGGCAATGTGACAATCTGCTGTGATTCATTTTATTATGTAGGTTATTTAGTAGCTATGGAATATTCAGAACATGTCACGACACGAACATAAGTAGGCTATAAATCAAATATTCTTATCTATGTAAGCAAGCAAGCAAGCTATTGTATCACCGTCTTGCACAATAGCCCGGGTCTTGAGACGCGGGTGAGCGGAAGCTTTGACAGCTTAGGGGTGGGTGCAGTTCAGCTTTCTCCGCCGTTTCCAAAGAGAAGTGCTTGAAGGAACTGGGACTATATACTAAGCTCGGGCAAGCAGGCTATGTGCATATAAAATCCTTGTTTGCTGATTTTTCCACTGTAGGGACCTGCTTCTACTCCTGTTAGTGACTGCCTTCCAAAGATGTTTAATGGACCTAATTAAATACTTCATCCAATGTTGTGTTGTCTGTAATCATTTTGTAATGATAATGATTTTCCATAATTATCAAGTCCCTCCATATTCCATATACAAATGCACTTGTTTTTGGCTTTGTACTTGCTGCATTTTCTAATATGCTTCCTAATTGCTCACATCATTTCATGAGCCGGTGGTGAAGTTCATTCCCTCTCCCTGCTGTCATCCTGTACACATTTGTGCTGGTCCATTTAATCGAGAGAGAGAGAGAAAGAGAGAGAGAGAGCACTTTGCATCAGACTGTGATTGACAAAAAAAGTTTTTTGGATCGTGCTTTCCATACTGTGAACTAACACCACGCACGATCTCCGCACACCCACACGTTCACCCTAGACCTCATGGCATCATGTCTGCTGCCACGCTGTAATTAAATAGGCAGAGCTGTGCTTTTTCCTTTTTGTCCCTGGCACCCGAAAAAGTGACAGTGGGTGTGTGGGTGTGTGTCAAGGCAGGGATGGCTCTTTGCAGGCTAACGTAGCTCAGCCTGCACAGATGTAAGGGACTGTGCTGTGGACTGTATCCCACATTAGTGGGATATGGCCAGACAGTTGGCCACGCTCTCTGCCTGGCCACAGGCCTGTAATCGTGTTTATGTGCTCTTGTGCCAGCCAGTGTTGCATGTGGGCTGCTGGTTAGATAATATTACAGAAGTAAGAGTAACAGCTGGGAGCATGGAGCAGCACAGTTCGATACAGTTCAGCTTAACCATGCTATCTATACAGTTCATCTTAACATGCTATATATCCATATACAGTTCATCTTAACCATGCGTATGTCTAATATTTCAGGAATACAACATGATGCAGAGAAGCTGTACTGAGCACAGCTGTACTGAGCACTTTTACTTCTCAGCTTTTCCTCTTGCTGTGTGTTACATTTCATATTGCAGTGTTTGATTGTTATTTGCTTCATAGACCATTTGACATTTGACAGCGGGGTAAGCTGATGTTGCATCAGTGGTTATTGCTGTGGGTTGACTGTGGTGGGTGATGGATTACTCTGCATTTTCAGCAGCAATCAGTTTCATTTTTGTGTCTTACTTGCAGTGAAATAAATTTATTTGGGAACAACTACATAGTAGCCTACTGTCCAAGCATATGTTTACAATGCCATGTTTTTTTTCAATGGCATAATCAAGGACTGTAATTATTTTAGAATCAACTGTATTCTTGGTTTCTTTCAAAACAAATACAAGGCGTATATCTGACCTAGGTTAAAAAAGAGAGAATTAGAATTAAGATATATTCAATCAGAAGTGGTTCTTAGTAGGCTGAAATGGCCATGCAAAATGAAACAGTGGCTTAGATAGAGTTGTTTCAGACATCATGAGAAGTAGCAGCACTTTAAGTGTTTTCGTAATGATGTATTGCGCTTAACTGCTACAGGCTGTGAGATTTGTTATTCGACATCATAATATCTGGTATTGCATTACATTCATTTACATCTGTTGTGCAATAGATTTTCCTAAAGCCCTTTTCCTATTAAATAATTGAAAACATACTGCATTCTTTGAATGGATGTTTTGTTTGTTTTGTCTTGTTGAATTATGCAGGTGTTGTTTTATTGATTTTCTGTCATGATGTATTCAGTTTGCACAATAAAATGACACCTCCATATTTTAGCGGTGGTTGGATTTCAGTTTTAATGGGATATAGAAAATAGTGATTAATGAACATACACACCCCTCCCCTCCCTGCCGATATTGGTCTTTTTCACTCCTGTGTTTGCCCTCAGAGGTGGGAATCCCATCTTTAAAAAGTGAAAGTCCTACCACCTGTGCACCTATGAGTAATTCACTGATTAGCTCATCTACCTGTCAGAAGAGTTGAGCTAATAAGAACCAGCATTATTAGGGTAGTAAACGTAGGAACCAACGTTGTAGGTCTTTTACTTTCTGAAGCTGGTTTTCCGATCTCTGTTTGCCATCGACTGTCTGTCTAATGGCTGAAAAAACAGTGGAGAGCGTTTCTTTGACTATGGCTCCTCTGTGCTGCTTTGAAATGCGATGTGAGAGTGCAAGGGAGATTTCTCTGAAAACAAGCCAGTGAACGGTACCTCTGTGCCTCAGTTTTATATTGCACACATTGACCCTAGAGCTAATTAATTTGCAGACTAAGATCTCAGTAGAGGGTTTGCGTTGCAGTGGGGGTGTGTATGTATGTGTGTGTATGCATGTGTGCATCTATGTGTGTGTTTTGACTTTTTACTCATGCATTTTATAATGAGCTGTCATCAGTCAGAAGCTGTTTTAATAGTGTCCCTTAGTGCTGTCAGTAGACCCCCTTGTACACGAATACATTCTCTGTAGTCACAAAAATACAAAACACACACAAGACACACAGACACACCCAATCAATCATACCATACATGTAAAAATCTATACAGCAGACCTCCCCCAACAGAACCCCCCCCCCCCCCCATACATACTCACATGCACAGAAATACACATAATATCACTCCCCCCCCCCCTCTTCCTTTTTATTATTACACTGATACGCAGAACCCTCAACACCCTCTCCCGTTAACCCACATGCACAAATGCAGAATCTCCCTTTCTTTCCTTCCTTATACACACACAACACAGAAGCCCTTCCCTTCCCTGTACACACACACACACACACACACACACACACATAGACCCCCCCTTCTGTCTTCCCCCTAGACTCCTCTGTCACAGTGAAGTGGTTATTTTTAGCGGGGGGGGGGGAATGCAGCGCGCCCTTCCTGCGCTCGGCTGCACAGTGAGATTAATGGAGCGGGAGGGAAAGAGATAGAAAGCCAGCACACGTGCACACTATCCACATGGCAGGAGGATGTGTGGAGGAGAGAAGGATGAGAGAGAGAGAGAGAGAGAGAATCCAGGCAGAGGCTGGCGGGGGTAGTGGTGAAAGAAAGAGAGAGATCTCAAGAGAGAGAAAGAGAATTCTGGCAGAGGCAGACGGGGGGTAGTGATGAGAGAGAGAGAGAGAGAGAGAGAGAGAGAGAGAGAGATAGAAAATAGGAGAGAGAGATAGAGGAAGGGTGAGAGAGAGAGGGTGGTGAGGCTAGTAGTGAGAGGGAGAGAAAGAGAGGAAGAGAGGGGTGTATGCCTAGGCAGAATTAACCAGAGATGGAGGCAGCAGGGATACGGAGGAGGAACCAGGCACATGCAGTGGGCGGCTGCTGGCTCTCTGACCCCTCAGCTGGTCCCTGTCGTGGATCCATCAGATCTGCGGTGTGTTGGTGCAAGTCACTGCGATTGGACGGGGCCTTTGTTTTGGTCTCCGCAGTCTCTGCATGTTCATCTGAAACGGTGCCTTGGGGAATGACAGTGGTGTGAGAGCGTTCGGCGAATCAGCCGCTCCTATCTCCAGTCTGCTCTCCCATACACACACATGCATTGCACACACACACACGCACGCACACACACACACACACACACACACACACACACTCAAGCATCTCATCTGCCTCTGTGAGGCAGTGCAAAAACGCACACACCATGCATTCCCCTCACAGTCCCTTTAGCGTCGCTGTTATAGTTTCTCTTGTGCATATCAACACACATTCACATCACTCCATTGGCATGATAGCATGAAGGCTGATAGACCAGTCCTTGAACTAGCTGCCCCCTTTTCACAAGCAGCAGCCAATATTAGAGATGTTAAAGGCTTGTTTATTTCGCATTGCCCAAGACCACAGGAGCCTGTGTATGTATGGAAATGTATGGTGCAAGGAAAGCCAAGGATGATCAACATGCTGCTTATGTTTGGAACCACAGATGCTATGCTGGAGTTAGAGGAGGCGTTGGAAGGGATTAAGACCGGAGCTTTGAATTTTAATGGGCCCTTAACGGGGGCATGCTGCTTGCTTTTGACTGAGCCCCTGCGTTCATGAATTATGAATGGCCCGGCAACGTCGGAGAGGCTTTAAAAAGTCACAGTGGTGCAGCGAGCCAGCCGATGTCCCCAAAAGTAACAGACACCATAGCCACCAACCCCAGAGTTTCTGTTTTTCAGGAATACTAGCACTCCTCTGTCAGCCACTTGATGTCTTTGTTTACGAAAGTGGCAGGCAAGCTTGTAGACATACCCAGATTGACACGCTATGGTCATCAACCAAAGAAGTTGCTGGGCAAAAGCTACCCAGTTGGCAAAAGCTACCCAGTTGGAGACTTCGATAGCTTAGGTTAATTGTTTCCTTTTTACCATTTTGTTTATCTTGCATCCTGTAAATATCAGTCTAAAGTCTAACTCACATCAACAGACATCTAGAAAGTGTAATAGATTGTCACATCCGCGTTTGCTGTTGAGATCTTAGTAGTCATCCATTAAATATGTTGTGCTTCATGTGACAATAGGCTGTCCATCCTGACTACTTGTTACACAATACTGCACATAGTCATTGCTGGAGTAGGTTTGAAGTAACTTGCTGGAAATAATATTAATTGGATTTAACAGAGGAACATGAGCGGAGTGAGGTAAGGTAATACAGGGAAATAACTCTTGATGAATAGCTGCTGCAGGCTCTTACAGAGGTGCAGTCCCAAAGGACTCTCCAGTCTAACACAGGAAGATTGAACACATTCGACAAGCACTTTTGAAATACTTTCAGGCTTTGTTAGCTTTAGAAGTGAATTGAATTAATGTGGTCTCAACAACTCTTCGAAACCCTCTAATAATCCTTCTCTGTATCTCTCTCTGTCTCTGTCTCTGTCTCTCTCTCTCTGTCTCTCTCTCTCTCTCTCTCTCTCTCTCTCTCAGTGAAGAAAGCCAAGCTTGATGGACCTCAAGGTAAGGAACTGCATGGAACCTCTGCTTAATATATTTCACTTAATATCTGTATTGGCATAAGCATGCCCTGTTGTTCATGAATCTCCAAATAGCTGACCTCTCCTGCCCCGTACCTCCTGACCACTTTGTTGGCATTTTACTGATTTCACAGAAAAATTCAACACCTACGTGACACTGAAGGTGCAGAATGTGAAGAGCACCACTATCGCCGTGCGTGGCAGCCAGCCATGCTGGGAGCAGGACTTCATGTTGTGAGTCTTCTTCCTCATCCTCCTCCTCCTCCTCATCTTCTTCGTCTCCCCTCTCCTCCTCCTCCTCTTCCCCCTCCTCCTCATCCTCCTCCTTTTTCTCATCTTCCTCTTCTTCCACCTCCTCCTTCTCTACCTCCTCCTACCCCTCTTCTTGCTGCTCTTGACACATGGCCATGCCCCTTCGCCCCACTGTGTCATCCAGAGGGGTAGTTATCAGTGGAAGGGATGTGCAGAGTCATTGTGGCCCAGCCTTTGGGCTTCCCCGTAGGGACGTGTCAGACTCTCCCAAATGGCTCTGTTTCAGAGTGCACTCAGCTCTCTCACACTCAGCTCTCTCACACGCACGCACGCACACACACACACACACACACACACACACACACACACACACACACACACACACACATCCATTCTCTTTCCCTTCAGTGTTATGAAACTAAGCAGGGCCATTGTAAATCATGTACCAGTAATATTTTGACCTTATTATCTCTGGAGTCCTTCCTTGTCTCAGGTGGGCAAGGAGACAGCCCCAACTGAGATCCAGAGAGTACACGCTCTGTTAGACTCATTCTTACACACCCGGTCTTTCCAGTGCTTTTCAAATGGCTGAACATCTATTCAGAATCCTGCAGCTCTGTGCTGTAACCCTATTGGGTAAATAATAGTTCTCATATGTCTCTATGGGAACATGTAGTGTGGGTCTATTGTAAACACTGCCTCTGCAGAGGTTGGCCTAGACTTTGTGTCTGTAGACAGTTTCCTGCAGTGAGTTATTAGAGAAGCCCACAATGCTCAGATCGTATTGACTGAATTCTTTTTTTGTATCTCTTTCTTATTCATTGCTTTTATCTCTTATTCAGTGTGTTTGTATCAAATCTCTGCAGACATCATGTCGCCCAGTCACGCGCGTCCTTGCATTCAGTGACTGACTGAATAACCTTTCCCTGGGCAGTGGGATATTTTTGACCATTGCACTAGATTATCCCTTATTTCTGAGACATGACAGATGGCATATCCCAACAAACAATCCTTCTTTTTCTTCCTTATCCTTCTGTATCTTTTTTTTTTTTATATATAATTTTTGTAGTTTTGTTGTTGTTGTTGATGTTGTTTCTTGAGGATTTGGCTCTCTCTGTCGTCCTCAGTGAGATCAACCGTCTGGAGCTGGGCCTGACTGTTGAGGTGTGGAACAAAGGGCTGATCTGGGACACCATGGTGGGCACCCTGTGGATCCCTCTCCGCAGCATTCGCCAGTCCAACGAGGTACAGATGGCCCCTCTTCCTCCTCAGCCGTCCACATGGTGTCGTTTTATAGACCCCCTTCATCATATCGACTAATCTTGAATTAATCATTCTTGACTAATCTTTAATTTCCCCTTGGTATCAATAAAGTATCTATCTATCATCTATCTATCTATCTAATCTATAGCTATATCCACCCAGTAGATTTTGTGAGCTACTGTATGTGTGTCAAAGTCTGTGTGTGTGTGTGTTTGTGTGTGGGTATATGTGTGTGTGTGTGTGTGTGTGTGTGTGTGTGTGTGTGTGTGTGTGTGTGTGTGTCTGCATGTCTGCGTGTATGTCTGTGTGTGTGTGTGCTTGTGTTGTTTCACGTTTTCTGGCATGAATGGAGCAAGAAAGGAAGAACCAAATCTAGCTTTCCTCTATTCTTGAGGGTTTATGTTCATGTGTTTTGGCACATTTTAATTAGAGAACTGAGATATATAGAAATGTTCGCCATCTTATATAATAACTCTCTACATAAACTTTCTAATTCCTTCACATTCTCATCACAGTATCCCTGTTTTTCTGTAATCTAGATCTGTTTGTTGCATCTACCTATAAAATTGAGACACGGCCGGTCCACATAGACACTGTCTGTGTTATTGAGAAAGCTCTCTGTTTGATATTGCTGCCTGCCCTCCCATGGGACGGTGATGGCTGTTGCAGGTCTCTATTTCCTTGTCAAGCTGCGGCTCTGTGATGTGACCTCAGAGACTTGGAGTCTCACTCTCTGTTTGGACTGTGTCTGTCTGACAGGAGGGCCCGGGGCAGTGGCTGACCTTGGACTCCCAGGTGATCATGGCAGAAAATGAGATCTGTGGCACCAAAGACCCCACGTTCCACCGCGTTCTCCTGGACACACGCTTCGAACTGCCATTAGGTGAGACTGTGGTGATTATTTTTTATCAAATGACTAACTAACTTAAAATAGTTGTGTGTGTAATATAACATATATGGACAAATATGAATATTAATGTAATGCAAGTTAGTTTGATATGATTAAACATTTTTTGCTCTTGTTTTTGTTTTGTTTTGAGTTCTGTAAATCGAGTGTTGAGAAAGGTGCTATATAAATGTAACTTATTATTATTATTATTATTAACCAAACAAACAGAGATGATTGGAGATGTGAGTATGATCTGTCCTTCAGTGTCTGCTCTCCCTTCTCTCAGACATTCCAGAGGATGAGGCGCGCTACTGGGCCAAGAAACTGGAGCAGCTCAATGCCATGAGGGACCAGGATGTAAGCCAGTTTCCCTTCCCTTCCCCACTGCACTGCACTGCACCCCTCTTTCTTGTGTTTAAACCTCACCGCACTGCCACAAGGCACTCTCGTGTCTTTAATTGTAGACTCTCCTTGAAAACTCACTCAGGAAAAAAAAAACTAAACTTGAATAAAGTTGAGGGATCATTGTCTTCCTGGTTTGAAGTTGTGGTGATTGTGGTTGTATTCTGATGTGTTTCTGATGTGTGCTTTTTTTTGGGGGGGGTGGGGGTCTTGCAGTACACTTACCAGGAGACACACGAGAGACCACTGCCAGTGCCCTCGACTCAGTGCTGTGAGTAGTTTGAACTTTCTTACTCTTCTGAGCCACACTTACCTCTATATCACCCCCCCCCCCCACACACACACACACACACACACACACACACACATACACTCCATCAGCACCAGCACATGGCTCACATTTCCTCCTGAGTCATATTGGGAGGCGTTTTCAGTGCCATTATTTATTGTAACTCATTCCATCGTGGGGTGACTGGCTGCCCGCTGCTGAATATACTAGTGATTTGCTGACCTACACCTCTTTGTCCTTTCAGGCAATTGGAGCCTCTGGGGGGACCAACAGAGTGAGTACCTGCCATGCTGACCAAACACATAAAACAGACAAACTAGTCTCTGATCAGTCTCCCGTGCTTGTTGAATGGTGCACGGTGACGCCTGACATATGGCTCTCCTTGCCTCACCTCACCCCTTTGAGGCTGACTAAGAGCTACAGCTCCATAAAAAAGTTCCCCAAATTCAATATGAGCACTACACTAGTCACTTTGACACAAGGACGAGAACCAGGGAGTTCGGTCTGAGCTTGGCTCTCTGAGTTGCATTTCCTTCCTCCTTCCCACTACGCAGCTGATGACCCAGACAGCGCACTGGACGACAGAGACAGTGACTACCGCAGCGAGACGAGCAACAGCATCCTGCCTCCCTATTACACGACGTCGCAGCCCAACGCCTCTGTGCACCAGTACCCCATCCGCCACGGCTCCCACGGCTCACGCTACCACGACACGCACGAGTTCGACTACGACAATCAGAGAGCCATGAGGTACAGACCACCCCAGCCTTGCCCAGTACTCAGTTTCTGACACACAATGTTTGCCGCGTTGCAGATTGTACTCTTCTATTTTTGCTTCACCAATGTTACAGTGAGAATTGCTCAGTGACAACAACACACACTTCTGTGTGTGCTCATATCACCACACGTTGACTGTTCTTTTTGTTTGTTTGGTTTCATGTTGTTTCCACTGTGCATTTACTAAAAGCCTTGTGAAACTTTCTCAGAGAGATCTTCCCCGTCCCTGTATACAAGCCTGTTGGAGCCATTGTATACAAGCCAGGTGTGGAGAGTTACAGGTGTCATGTTGGGGTGGACATGACTTGTCTTGAAACACCCACATCCCCCTTCACTATCATATAACCCCTTTACATGTAGCTTGCATTCAATGTTTCAGTTAAAAACACAGATTTTTT
>NW_027468576.1:18441461-18461461 GCF_046254945.1 Alosa pseudoharengus | reverse complement strand
ACACACACACACACACACACACACACACACACACACACACACACACACACACGAACAGATGCACAATCATACACATAGAGAATCACATAGACACACAAATTCACAAGTACCTCATCAAGGGATGAGGGTTGTTTTTTTTTCCTGCCAGTGAATTTGACAGCATATTGTAGTATCTCGCCATTTCACCTGCATAAATTGCAGTCGCTCTTAAGAATGACAAATCCACCCTGAGTCTCTTTATCAGCCTCCTCTCAGCTTTGCCCCCTGTCTCTCTCTCTCTCCCTCTCTCTTCCTCTCTTTCTCTCTCTCTCTCTCTCTCTCTCCTCCTGTGAGCTGTGAGTTGTGACTCCGTCTGCTGTTCCTATGGGCTGTGGTGGTGGTGGTGATGGTGGTCATTGGTGGTGGTGTTTCTTTCTCCTGCTTTTGGTCCTGCTTTTGTGGCTTCTACAACAGTGTCACCTTACTGGTTACTGGAACTTTGTGTGTGTGTGTGTGTGTGTGTGTGTGTGTGTGTGTGTGTTGACTAACTGTGTCCCTGTTTGCCCCATCCTGACAGCCCTACGGGCAGCAGCCGCTATGCGTCGTCGGGCGAGCTGAGTCGCGGCAGCTCCCAGCTGAGCGAGGAGTTCGGTCCCGAGGACGGCGAGAGCCTCCGCGGCTCCGAGTTCTACGATGAGAACGACTCGTACCACTCGTGCCACTCGTCCGTCAGCTACGGCAAGGAGTCGCCGGGCTGGGACCCCGAGGAGGAGGAGGAAGGGGTGCAGCGGGACGAGGCGTACAGCGATGAGGGCAGCTACGTGAAGGACGGCGGCGAGGAGGGAGCGGTGTACGATGAGGAAGAGCCCGACGGCGGACACTACGATTACGAGGACCAGGGCGAGGAGGACTACCGCTACGAGGACGAAGAGGAGATGCCCTACGAGGAGGAGGTGGAGATGTACCCGCTGGACAGCACTCTCAGCGAGGACCAGGAGCCGCCCTACACGCCCACCCCGACCAGCGCGGCCCCCACGCTGACCACGGCCGACTCGCTGGCCCCCTCGGCCCGGCCGCCGCTGGAGAAGCAGGCTTCGCTCCTCCACGACCAGCCCCCACAGGCCCAGCAGCAGCCCCCCTTCCAGCCCCCCGGCATCAGCCAGACCCAGAGCCAGACGCCGCCGCTGGAGGCGTACCAGGACGCCTTTGCCAAAACGCACGTCTCCTCCTCCATCGCCGCCTCGTTTCAGCCGCCAGAGGCAGAGCCCCTGCCCTTTGCCCCCGCCCCCTTCTCTGGCCTGCCCTCGGAGCCAGCGGTCAAGCCCCTGCCAACAGACGAGCCCCTCTCCATGGAGGAGCCCCTGCCCTTCAGCGAGATGCCCCCTACTGCCACGCCTGACCAGACCTGTGCCCACCCCGAAAGTACAGAAGCCCCACCTGACAGGTGAACATTCAGTTTCCCTCCTGCACCGGCCATATGCATGTTTTGGAATTGTGCCACATGTATTCTACTAGTATAACACCAGTGATGAGTTGGGCAGAGATCAGTTGAGCTAGCTTTATCAGTTCAGCAGATCCACTGCACAACATCTCTTCATGAACCAATAATCTACATACACATTTTCATATAATTAGAGATAGTATAGTAGTCATCTCTATGTGATAACCGTCTAGAATATGAAGTGCTTCCTGGAATAGTGGATGCTAACGCCACCTTGTCCACAGTGCACCTGTGGAGCCTCTGGTCCCCATGCCCAAGCGCACCCCCAAAGAGAACTGGCTGCGGCTCTTCAGTAAGGTCCGCCTGCAGCTTCAGCAGGTGAGCGCTGACCCCCCCCCACACACACAAACACACACACACACACACACACACACACACACACACACACACACACACACATAGCATTCTGCAGCAGCAGTTTGCTATTAACTGTTCAGGAATCTATAACTTTCTTCTAGGGCTTCATATTTGTTTGAGTTTTTTTTTTTTACTGTTTCGGTGTCAGTTCTATTTTTCATTTTTTAAATTTTTATTTCTTCGCGTTTTTTATTTTCATTCATATATTTCATGTCTTATCATTTCCTTCAGTTGCCCTTCCTTCCTTTGTTTAATTAAATGTCTACACATAGTGTGGGTTGTTGTTGTTGTTGTTGTTGTTGTTGTTGTTGTTGTTGTTATGTTGTTGTTATGTTGTATGTTTTTGGTTTGGTTAATTTTTCTTTCTGTGTGTCCTCCACCTCATGTTCTTTTCTCTTCAGTTATTTGTCATTCTTATGGCGGCAGCCGCCATGTTACCCCATGACTGGCCACTGCCGGAACCCTCGGAAAGGTGGGTGGGGTGTGTGCATGAGTGTGTATGTTTGTATGAGTGGTGCATATACTCGTCAGAGTGATGTGTCTGCGTGTGTGTGTGCGTGTGCAAGTGGTGCATAAACTCTAGACCCAGTGACTCGTCAGAATAGTGTGTGTGTGTGTGTGTGTGCGACATGTCTCACAGAGAGCTTGGAGAAGAACAGCGATCCGGAGGCACAGAAGATAGAATTAGGGGGCCGATAATAGCGATAAGATCACTTACAAATCCGTTTTGATAATGTGGCCCGAGACGCCGATTCCTGCTTCTGACGTCAATGAGAAAGTCCCAGGTGCTGTGGCGCTGCTCTGACGTCCACTCTGACTCTTTCTGCGTCTGGTACGCACTCTCTCATCTGATCTAATGGCTCAGGCATTAAAACACACAGGAAGTAGCGAGTGTGTGTGGCGGGTGTAATGGACACACAGCTGTCTTGGGCCGAGTGTGTAAGGGTGTGTCTGTCTGCTTTTCACCTGCGCTGCATCCTCTCTGACATATCCTCCTCCCCCACCCCCTCCCCAGGCCCGAGGGGAGACTACTGGGATCCAGTCTTTATGCATACAGGCAGGGTAAGTAAGCACCCCCCTCCCCCACTACAGGAACATAGTGAAGCATGTTGGCATAACAGTAATTCTGCTATTCCAGATAAAAGTGATTAGAAAATATTAAATATATTTAAATGTATTTAAATATATTTCATTATTAAATAATAAATATATGTAAAGATATTAAAAGAAAATATTGTGTTACTTGCTGTTATTAAGTTTTTAATGAAGTGAAAGGACAATATATTTAAAATCAACACTACTAACTACAATAATTAGTTAGTAATTAGTATAATTACATAGACAGTTTCATATTTGAAATATAGATGCTTAGCATTCTCTGCTTATGTTGCTCATCTGTTGTCAGTTTGTACGTATGGTTACACTGGCCTGCTGTTGTTTTCAGGCTTGGTGGGGCTCTATACAGCATAGACAGCATGCCAGACCTACGCAAGAGGAAAGCCATGCCGCTTGTCAGGGACCTGGTGAGTCCAAACACCTGTACACACACTTCACAAACACCCTTTCTACACACTCTTGGTGCGTCAAGACTGGAGTGCAGTCTTTAGTTTACTTCAGACTTCAGTACTTGATTCCTTGACTGTGTTGTCCTCACGTTCTCGGTCCCTCGATTTAACACTATAATATCACAATGTCTTTTGAGCACACTACACTACGCTGGCTACGGTCATTTACTTTCATGGTGAGTCCGTCTCCGCAGTCCATTACCGGAGCCTTGGCTACATCTCCTCTCACAGAGCTCAACCTGATTGTTCCAAAGCAGCTCAGTTCCTTGTGCGGAGACGTCTCCCCACACACTCATTAGATTGATTCCGGCTCTGCGTTCCTCCCACTCACTTTCTTCTTCCTGGTTTTTCTCTGACTGAGCCCTGACTTGAGTAGCAACCCCCCCACCCCCACACACACACACACCTCGTCCTGCTCCAGATTTCTCAGGTTATGCATATTGATTTCCTCAGCGGCCCCGCAGTTTGTCAGGTTTTTTTTTTTTTAATAAAATAAAATAGGAAAAAGGTTTTCTTTTTTACAGCCATTTTTTACAACCATGCAGACATGCTGTAGATGCCCTGCTGAGAGAAGTGAGCATAGCCCTCCTTGGGTATTTTAGTTTTCAGACGTATTGATGTTGTCAAAGAACACAGCTCTGACTGTGAAAACACACAAATCGATACAATAAATCAAAACTTTGGAAAAAGTAGGCAGAGGTGATGAAAGCCATGAAACACACTTGCATGTCTTTACTTTAGAAACTACAAAGCCCAGCTTCCACGTTGGTAAATGTTGAAGTGGTTCTCGACACATGTGTGGCAAGGCCAGTGAAATGGGTTGTCCATCACTGCTTCTGCACCTCCACGGTCCCCCCGCCCCACATACACACACCCAGGGCCCACTGAAATTAGTGGTTGCCATGGCGAGTGACTCAGAGCCTTAGTGACTGGCACCCAGGGCGGAGAGAGGGGGAGATGGAGAGAGAGAAAAAGAGAGAGAGGAACAAGGAAGCAGACAAGCTGTCGCAGGAAGACCTCGCTCCCCTCCAAGGGCACGTCAATCCAGTCAGCCTCTCTCTCTCTCTCACATCTCTCTTCTCTCCATCCTCCTTTTCTCTCTTTTCTTTCCTTCCCCTTTCTGTTTCTCTCCTTTTCTCTCTCTCCCACTAGTCCCTCTCACTGTTTTGTGTTTGTGTTGTGTTTTACAGAATCAGCACCACACATCACACCTACCTCCTTTGTCTCAGAGCATCTCATCTGTTCCATTCACTGTCAGGACCCTTAACCCCCCCACCCCCGCGCACCCACAAACGTACTGCCCCCCGCCAACCACACACACATTCACACAGTCACACACCCACACACTCACACACATAACACGATTCATCATTTCCTCCTCAGCAGCACCACGGCTGCTCTGGATAAGGAAACGCGAATTCTCATCTGCGGGAGGAAAACTCATTTTGGCAAGCATGGCTGGTGCGGTAATGGGTTTGTGGTGGAGAGCAGCGGTGGCGGTGGCGCCGATAGATGCCGCACCGGCACACAGAGAAGGACCGTGTCGGGCGGCGGGTGAATGTCTGCCTGGTGATAGCATCTGGGCTTCATCACACGCTCGCCAGGCTCCTCAATACCCACACGACTCCGAGTCCAGCTGGATCCATCTGGTAGGGGGCCAGAGAGAGAGAGAGAGAGGCCTGTCAGCCAAGCATACACACAAACACACACAGACAGACAGACACACACACACACACACACACACACACACACACACACATACATACAAATACACATACATATGCACATACACACACACATACAAATACACATACATATACGCACTCACATACACACACACACACACACACACACACACACACACACACACACACACACACACACACACACACACACACACACAAACAATAGAAACATCTCTATCTCTCTCCCTCTCTCCCCTGCCTGTGTGTGAGCCATCCGAATGGTATGGGGAGATGTGAAACTACCGTACTCCTTCAAACAGTTTGCTGCTTTCTCTGCTAATCCAGCTTAGTGGCAGGTGCTGCTGGCGAACTGACTCCAGTCTCACTCATCTAGGCGATATGCTGACTGGATCTGAATTTAAATGTGTGCCAAACACAATTCGTCTCTGAAAACAAAACGTTCAGATCCAGCAGCGCCCCAGCCCTCCACCCCCACCCCTCACACACACACACACACACACAAATACACATGCACACAAACACACACACACACACACACACACACATCCTTCACTGCTTGTTTGCTATCTCCTCGATCTCTCGGCCCCTCCCGTTTCTATCTTACTCGGCTTCTTTCTCCAGGCTGTGGCTGTTTCTCGGAAAACGTCTCTGTACAAATCCTTGGGGATCTTTGTTCTCATCCCTGCACAATATCAGTGTGTTATAAAGCTGTCATTAAATGTGGACATTTCCCCCAGTGACCAACGCATACCACACAAAAGAGCCACCATGTATCAAAAACATACAAGATTATAGGTCTATATCATTATATACAAGAGCGTAGTACAGTATTGAAGTTTATTATCCCTAGATAAACAGTTTGAATGACCTACTGTGCTATATTGGCGTAAAGGGCCGTTCACACCAAGAACGATAACTATAACAATATCGTTGAGGATCACGTTCAGAGCGATTTGAGAATGATAAAAAGCTAACAGCCAATCAGAACCCATCACATTTTAGTCATCACATTCATTAACACAAGGAGAGACTTTGTTCATCGTTGGTCAGTGTGGACTGGTTATTGTTATGGTTATAGTTATCGATATGGTTATCGTTCCTTGTGTGAATGGCCCTTAACTCTGTTGTGCTTTTTCTAACATGGGATGTTCTGTGTTGTGTTCCTCATGCTTGGTCCTACCCGTAACAACACAGGCTATGGTGAGTACTCTCACTGTCAGGTTCTCTACATCTTCCTAGCTGTCCCCTGATGCAAAAGTTACCCCTTCCATGACCATTTATTACATTACAACAACTACAGATTACCTGCAGTTTTTAAGCCATACTTTTAATGGACACTTCTACTGCTGGAAACTGCTACAGACATGAAAAGGTGATTTAGTACTTTTCCAGTAAAATGAAACATCTCCTCTCTGACTTCATCTCTGTCTCTTCCCCAGTCTCTAGTACAGAACTCACGTAAGGCCGGGATAACATCAGCCATGGCCTCCAGTACACTAAACAACGAGGAACTTGTGAGTTATTGTTGTTGTTATTTCTGACAACACACACACACACACACACACACACACACACACACACACACACACACACATTTCCTGACCAGTTCCTCTTGCTCCATCCCCCTCTGCAGAAGAGCCACGTGTACAAGAAGACGCTGCAGGCTCTGATCTACCCCATCTCCTGCACCACGCCACACAACTTCGAGGTGTGGACGGCCACCACGCCTACCTACTGCTACGAGTGCGAGGGCCTGCTGTGGGGTATCGCCCGTCAGGGCATGCGCTGCACCGAGTGCGGGGTCAAGTGCCACGAGAAGTGCCAGGAACTGCTCAATGCAGACTGTCTGCAGAGTAAGGGCCTCGTTCGTCTCACCAAGCGCCTGATCCCGAGCTCATCTTTCACAGCGTTTCTCAATTACATCTCTTTGATGTTGGTTTTTATTGCGTTTACTGATTGTACTTCAAATACTTTGTCTCACTCTTTTATGTTTCCCCTTTCTCCGTGTTGTGTACTGTTGGTACTTTTTGTCTCTCTCTCTCTCTTTCTCTCCTGCTCTCTCTCTCTCTGTCTTTCTGTCCTTTCTCACACACACACACACACACACACACACACACACACACACACACACACACACACACACACACACACACACACAATGCAGGAGCTGCAGAGAAAAGCTCCAAGCACGGTGCAGAGGACCGGACCCAGAACATCATCATGGTTCTGAAGGACCGCATGAAGATCCGTGAGCGGAACAAGCCGGAGATCTTCGAACTGATTCAGGACGTGTTTGGCATGCCCAAGTCCACCCATGTGACCCACATGAAACAGATCAAGCAGAGCGTCCTCGACGGCACGTCCAAGTGGTCAGCCAAGATCAGCATCACAGGTGACACTTCCTCAAGAGGCCTGCTTTCATTTCACTTGTCCTTCTCAGTCTAGTTTATTGAAGGGTACACATGTGTCTCAAGGTTACTGTATGAATGTATGTGTGTAGCTGTTATATCAAGTGTTCACCACACTCTCTCCCACTTTCGCTCTCTCTCTCCCTTCCTCTCTCTCTCTCTCTTTCTGCCCACAGTACTTTGTGCTCAGGGCCTTCAGGCTAAGGACAAGACAGGATCCAGTGACCCCTACGTCACAGTGCAGGTTGGCAAGACCAAGAAGAGGACCAAGACCATCTATGGCAACCTCAACCCTGTATGGGAGGAGAACTTCAACTTGTAAGGATACCATTCATGTATCGCTAATGTCGTTGTGTAAAGTACAGTGAGAGCCACACTGTAGACTCAATTACAGATATTATTACACATCTTAAATGACAGTAATTATGTCTCCTCTGCTACTGTTTTCTGGTCATCCATCTCTGCGTGGTTCGATGCGTTCCCAGTTCGATGCTTTCCAGTTGAAAGATCTTCATCAAACCTGGGATACTTACTTCACTATAAGAGTTTGATGAACTAGGTACTCAAGATCATGGGGTCAAGAGGTCAAAGTCACATTTCGCTTTGTGCCAAGTTTGTTTCCGTTTTGTACTGTGATATATCTTTGTCTCCAGCGAGTGCCACAACTCTTCAGATCGTATAAAGGTGCGAGTTTGGGATGAGGACGATGACATCAAATCACGAGTGAAGCAGAAGTTTAAGAGGGAGTCCGATGACTTCTTGGGTCAGACCATCATCGAGGTGCGAACCCTCAGCGGAGAGATGGACGTCTGGTACAACCTTGGTGAGTGTTTACACCTGACCTGAATAATGGAACAGTGAACACCTGCTTGATGGACAGCCATTGAACTCTTTCAAGAGTGTGTATAGAACTGATTCAATATGAAGTGTAATAAGACTTTGTGTGTGTGTGTGTGTGTTTCGAGAGACATATCAGTGACGAAGCACTTCTGACAACCAACCTTTTTTGGTATTTGAAGATATTGTGTGTGTGTGTTTAGCCAATTCAAGTCAGAGTGTAAAACTGTTTCATAATTGTGTGTGTGTGTGTGTGTGTGTGTGTGTGTGTGTGTGTGTGTGTGTGTACCGGAGTCTAGAACTGATTCATGACTGTGTTGAGCTGGTGCAGTGATGTGTGTTTACAGCTGAAGTGATCCCTCTCTGGTCATTCTGTGTGCAGACAAGCGTACGGACAAGTCTGCCGTGTCGGGAGCCATCCGCATGCACATCAGTGTGGAGATCAAGGGAGAGGAAACCGTGGCTCCCTATCATGTGCAATACACGTGCCTGCATGAGGTCAGCAGCAGTGTGTGTTTATGTGTATGTGTGTGTGTGTTTGTGTGTGTGTAGAATGATTTTGATAATATGAGTGTGGGTACATTCTATGCCTGTGTGACAGAGGGAGAGTGTGTATGTGTGTGTCTATGTGTGCACATAGGCTTTCTGCAGTGTTTATATGAGTGGAAAAGGGACTTAACGTGTGTGTGTGTGTGTGTGTGTGTGTGTGTGTTATAGAGAATGTTTGTTTTTGTTTCTGTGTATTCTTAATTAGAGGGGTGACTCACCCAGTTTCCAGCTCAGCAAAAATCAAAAATTCTCCTCTCACTCCTTTCCTCTCCTGTCCTCCTCTCCACCTCACCTCACCTCACCTCACCTCACCTATTGTCCAGAATCTCTTCCACTACGTGACAGACCTCCAGAGCAGCGGCGTGGTCAAGATCCCCGACGCCAAGGGGGATGATGCCTGGAAGGTGTACTATGAGGAGACGCCACAGGAGATTGTGGATGAGTTTGCCATGCGCTATGGCGTAGAGTCCATCTATCAGGCCATGACGTGAGTCCCCCCCTCATTTGACACACATACAGTACACACACACACACACACACACACACACACACACACACACCAATGTTTGCCATGTATTATGGTGTGGAGTCTTTCTATCAGGCCATGTGAGCCACACCTATGCACACACACACACACACACACACACACACACACACACACACACACACACACACACAAACACACACACACACACACACACACACACCAATGTTTGCCATGTATTATGGTGTGGTGTCTTTCTATCAGGCCATGTAAGCCACACCTATGCACACACACACACACACACACACACACACATCTTAATCTCCACATCAGCCACCGATGCTGAGAAACACCCCATTGCTATCAGATTTCACACAATAGCCCTACTTCTCTAATTCTCATGTCATGCGTAAACAGCATCAGACACACAGTATAATGTTTGAAACATGGACCGTGCTAATTTGACCTAGTTCTTGTATAACTGGAGGAAGCACACAAACCTCGTGACCTTCTTTAACTAACGTGCTGCTCGTGCTACACCTGCAGTCAGAGGGGATAAAAATAGAAACGTGCTGCTGGTGATCACTCTCACGTGAGTCATCCCAGGCAGATGAAACAGAGACATATGGAGAAACACAGGAGACGCCATATGGTCCTTTTTATTCTATTTTATGTGTGGTGTGTGTGTGTGTGTGTGTGTGTGTGTGTGTTTGCTAATTATGTGGTATGTGTGTGTGTGTGTTTTCTAATTATGTGTGTGTGTGTGTGTGTATTGTGCACCACAGACACTTTGCCTGCCTCTCGTCCAAGTACATGTGCCCTGGTGTGCCGGCAGTGATGAGCACCCTGCTGGCCAACATCAACGCCTATTACGCCCACACCACCCAGGCCACCAACAACGTCTCAGCCTCAGACCGCTTTGCTGCCTCCAACTTCGGGGTGGGTAACCTGGGCAGGGCCCATGGGCCTCCCAGCCAACAGTGACTCAACACAGCAGAGCCAGGGACTGACCAGGGGGGTCTATGGGCAGCCAGGAAGGGCAGGCTGAGAGGGTCGCTGCAGTAGGGGGTTTAATGTGGCATGTTAGGCAAATGAAGGCCCACTGTGTTTTGATTTGATTGAAGCAAATTAGTGTCAGCCGCCATTTTGCTATTTTTGGGTCTGTCTTGTGGAGCGTGATGGGGCATCACAAACCATCTGTGATGCTCCATATTCTCAAACTTCGCAACACATGCAAGAAGGGGAATCTTTAAAGTTCTGCACAAAGCTGTTGTTATTTAGACTTCTTTCCTTTTTTCCAAGAATGCTTCTTAATTCATTTACAATGAATCAAGACTCAGGGGAAAGGGGATGAATGTAATGCCATTTCATTAAATCACTTAAATGATATATGGTATCACCATTATGTCATTTTTTTGTTTAATATCTTTTTTTATTGTGTGTGTCTACAGAAAGAGCGGTTTGTGAAGCTCCTGGACCAGTTGCACAATTCACTGAGGATTGACCTCTCCATGTATCGGGTACATTTGTCTTGTCTTTGTTCCCAAAATTGTATCCCATTCTGGGCCTGTAAAATGTTAGAAGCAAACATGTGCTGCTAGTCAGCTAGCATGATTGGCTCACTGCATTGAGAACGCCCCTTGACCTCACAGTGGATGTCACCGATAATAGGCAGAAGGAATATCTAAACAGACTGAAAACTATGGAGGGTCATTATTACAGTGGCCTCTGCTCATAGTTGTTGTTGTTTATGTGTGTTTGCCACAGAATAACTTCCCTGCCAGCAGCCCTGAGAGACTCCAGGATCTGAAGTCCACCGTAGATCTGCTCACCAGCATCACGTTCTTCAGAATGAAGGTTACTTCCTCTATTCTCTCTTCTCTACTCTCTCATCCCCAATTCTCTCTCTTCTACTCTCTCCTCCTTCCCAATTCTCTCTTCTACTCTCCTCCTCCCCAATTCTCTCTCTCCTCCTCTCCGTACCAGTCTTATATTTCACTTCTCTTTCACTCTCTCTTTTCCTATTCAGATACTTTCAGATTTTCTATTCTTATACGCGGAACAATAGATGGTTTTACATGGACAGTTTTTTTTGTTATTCCGATGAAACTATTCTGATTGAAAAATCCGTGCTGTCTGTTTACATGGGGTACGTTCTATTCTGATCACGTGCTTACAGGCACTCTAGAATCTTTGATTTGAACAGCCGTTGTTGCTTTACTTTACCTTGAGAAGATATAGCAGGCAATATGATGACCACCTCTTTCATTCAGATTAAAATTCTAATCGGATCAACACTTATTCAGATCAAGGTGTTTATATGTGTCATTTTTATTCCGATTGATCTATTTTTCCAATTCTAATCGGAATAAAAGTGTCCATGTAAACCCACCTATTCTCTTTCCATACATTTCTTAGGACCAGTTTCTTGGACATGGCTAAAGGCTAGTCCTGAACTTTAAATTAAGATCTTATTGAAAAAGAGTGGTTAGTCTGTGAGTTAATAGACTTCATTAGACTTTAATGCTTGTCTGGGTAACCGGCCCATAGTGTTTCCTGAGGTCCAAGTTGAAACCTAGGTGTTTGCTGTGTTGCCCCTCAGGTCCAGGAGCTGCAGAGTCCCCCCAGGGCCAGCCAGGTGGTGAAGGACTGTGTCAAGGCCTGCCTCAACTCCACCTACGAGTACATATTCAACAACTGCCACGAGCTCTACAGCCGCGAGTACCAGACAGATCCGGTGAGCGTTTTTTGAGGGGGGTGGGGGGTCGGGTGGCCAGCTGGTCTGGGGCTGGCAGAGGTGGAAAACTCAGACCTACCTACCATATAATTTGGTGGTGCAACCATTCACTTTGCCCACTGATTCTAATGACCACAACTCTTCAGACAAGTTAAGTGCACAAGTAGAATCAATACATATCGTAGGACTTCTACTTTCTTTTTTTTAAGTATATTTTTTTGGCCTTTTTATGCCTTTAATGATAGTGACAGTGGAGGGTGACAGGAAGCGAATGGGAGAGAGAGCAGGGGTGGGATCCGGAAAGGACCACACGGTGGGAATCGAACCCGGATCGCCGGCGTACGGTGCAGGTGCCCCAGCCAGTTGCGCCACAGCTGGGGCCAGGACTTCTACTTTCTGAAGCTGGAGTTTTCCACCTCTGGGGGCAGGTCATCAGTACCCATGTCCAGGGTCTCTCCACTAATGCCTGGGGTCATCCTTTAGACTAGCTGAGGGGCTCTGCTACTGTTTATGTCTCATTAGAGCATCAAGCTCTCAGTTGCCCTCCCCGACACTCCAATTCTTGTAGTCTGTTTCCTTTTGAATTAAACATGTGGCCTTGGGGGGATGGGGATATTTTTAAAACTCTTTTGCAAGATCATATTACTTCTCTTATCTGAGCCCTCTAATACTTTACACACATCCCCCTACTTTGATGTCACATCAGCGAGTTGTTATGTTCTTCCCGAGGCTGATGTAGCAGGTGCTGCTATTGCAAGCTTCCTTCCATGCTAATAAGCTTAGAGGAGAACTGCTGTGTCCTGACTGGTGTGTGTGTGTGTGTGTGTGTGTGTGTGTGTGTGTGTGTGTGTGTGTGTGTGTGTGTGTGTATGTGTGTGTGTGTGTGTGTGTGTGTGTGTGTGTGTGAGCGCATGTGTGTGTGTGTGCGTGTGTGTGTGTGTGTGTGTGTGTGTGAGCGCATGTGTGTGTGTGTTTGTGTGTGTGTGTGTGAGCGCATGTGTGTGTGTGTGTGTGGGTGACTGCAGGCAAAGAAAGCAGAGGTCCCCCCCGAGGAGCAAGGCCCCAGCATCAAGAACCTGGACTTCTGGTCCAAATTCATCACCCTGATCGTATCCATCATTGAAGAGGATAAGAACTCGTACACGCCCTGCCTTAACCAGTGAGTGCCCGCCACTGTGGTCCAATGAGAGCCTTAGCATGCTGGAGAGCCCCTCTGCTCATCACGTGTGGTCTGTCTGTCTGGCTCTCTGCAGGTTTCCTCAGGAGCTGAATGTGGGCAAGATCAGTGCAGAGGTCATGTGGAACCTGTTTGCCCAGGACATGAAGTATGCCATGGAGGGTGAGTACCGCTGTATAGAATGAGATGTAGTTTAACCACACACCCATCATCACTCCTTCTCTCTCTCTTTCTGTCTCTCTCTCTCACTCTCTCTCTCTCTCTCTCTCTCACACACACACACACACACACACACACACACACACACACACACACACACACACACACACATACACAGGGTACATGTTTACATATACACATATTACCACCAGTGCACACAGAATGCTCACAATCTCAGTGTCTATTTAAAAGTTGTTTACATTCTCATGGGTAAACGGCATGTGCAGATGGCTTTGTGATTTTGAGTTTTTTTTTTATTATTTGCTGGGGAGAAATCTGTTTGTTTTTGAGCTGCACTGAGGCTTTGAGAGCGAAGGCATAGTCCTCTGAGCCCTGTCTCTGTTTAATTAAGATCAATGTCCTGATCCTGCCCTACCCCCCGCCACCCCCCCATGCAGAGCACGAGAAGAACCGTCTGTGTAAGAGCGCCGACTACATGAACCTGCACTTCAAAGTGAAGTGGCTGTACAACGAGTATTGCAAGGACCTGCCTTTCTTCAAGAGCCGGGTGCCAGAGTACCCAGCGTGAGTGCTTCCTCACTGTCCTATTGCACATTTCACACACACACACACACACACACACACACACACACACACACACACACACACACACACACACACACACACACACACACACACACACACAAACACAGACACATACACACACACACTCACACATAGACGCTTCACATCACCACCTCATATATAATCCTCAAACTGCTTCTGCCAGTGTCACTGAACTCTTGGTCAATGGGAATTACCTCTCCACTCAGCTGAATTGCCCAGTCCCTCTTCTCAAACAGACCTGCCTGTCTGCCCGTTTGTGGCTGTCTCTTGTCTGAATGAGGTGTTTGATGAGTTTTAGCAGTCCGTCTATGGTAACTCCATGTCGGTTTTCACAGGTGGTTTGAGCCCTTTGTCATTCAGTGGCTGGACGAGAACGAGGAGGTGTCCAGAGACTTCCTGCATGGTGCCCTGGAGAGGGACAAAAAGGACGGGGTAATTACAGCTCACCCTCGCCCACTCCTGTTCACTCCTGTCCTGTCCACTCCCGTTCTATTCATAAGGAGCCTGCCAGAGAAGGGAAATTGCCAGGGAGCCACGTGGCAGAGTCGAGGAGTCTGATGAGGGATTCCCAGAGCGGGCGATGAAGTGTGTGTGTGTGTGTGTGTGTGTGTGTGTGTGTGTGTGTGTGTGTGTGTGTGTGTCTGTGTATGTGTATGTGTGAGAGGGGTGGGGGGGTTGGGGGTGTCTGGGTCCAGGGTGGACGTTAGCGGCGGCTGTGATTAATGAGGCCGAGCGCCCGCTGGCGCCCACAGCCAATGGGGGAGCGGTTCAGTTCGTTAGTCAGAAGCTCCTGTGGGAAGCACCACAGCCTCACCTCAGCCCAATTACGCACAGACACACAGAGCAGACCAGACAAGACAGTCAGACAGGACAGGCTGCTTCACCTCCACCAGCTCGTGTCTTGTCTGGCTGCTTGCAAATAGCCTCCAGTCTGGCTGAATCTGTGTGTGTGTGTGTGTGTGTTTTATGGAGGGTGTCTTTCCTCTACATAAGGGGTCTGACTAAGAGTGCATATGAACAGGGTGTGTGTTTGTGTGTGTGTGTGTGAAAGAGAGAGAGAGTGTGTCTGTGTGTGTGTGTGTGAGAGAGAGAGAGAGAGAGAGTGTATGTGTATGTGTGTGTGTACTGTATGTGTGTGTGCGCGTGTGTGTATGTGTGTGAGAGAAAGAGAGTGTGTGGTGTGTGTGTTTTATTGGCCCCTCTAACACCCCTCTCTGCCTTCCCTTGACCCCCCCCCAACAGTTCCAGGTGACGTCTGAGCACGCTCTGTTCTCCTGCTCCGTGGTGGACGTGTTCTCACAGCTCAACCAGAGCTTTGAGATAATCAAGAAGCTGGAGTGTCCAGACCCACAGATCGTGGGCAACTACATGAAACGCTTCGCAAAGGTAGCCCTCATCGGTCTGCTGATCCAATGCCTAGACATGATCTGTGGGGTGCTGTACTTAACAATTATGCTGTGACCAGCATTTACTAGTCAAATTACTATTTTTAATATATATGGCAAACATTACTATCATATACTAGCAAAATAAATGGGATTTTTGCTTGATTAGGTGCAAAAACAGAGAAGATTGTTGACCCACTTCCAAAACACTAAGGGCCAGTTTTCCATGTATGGAAGTCCATGTATTTAGTCTTAGGCTAAAAGCTTTTTTTAATGGAAATCTTCATTGAAGCCTTCTTTTAATCCTAGGCTTAATCTAAATTTGGGGAACCAGTCCACAAAGTTACCTAACTCTGTCCTCTGCAAGGCTTGTCATAACTTCTGATCAATTGACCGTCTCTTCCTTCCCAGACGATCAGCAACGTGCTGCTCTCCTATGCTGACTTCATCACCAGGGTCTTCCCCGATTACTGCAGCAAAGAGAAAGGAGCCAATGTGGTAACTATCCCAGCTTTAACTTTCTTATCCCTGCTCTCCACATAGCTATGTTTGTCACGGATTCATCTTGAGGGCCTGCATCCAGCAGCCTGATTTTGTCCTTTGCTCTCCTCTCCTCCAGCCATGCATCCTGATAAACAACATTCAGCAGCTACGCGTCCAACTGGAGAAGATGTTTGAAGCCATGGGCGGCAAAGATGTAAGGAAGCACATATCTCTTACACACACACATACACATATCTCCGCAGAACATCTTTGATCCAATCGCGATTTCAGCTGCAGAAGTGTGTGAAGCTCTTGTTTTTTTGTATTAGAGTTTGAAAAGTTTTTATGGTCATGAGTGTGTTGTATGTG
Source organism: Alosa pseudoharengus (assembly GCF_046254945.1). Lineage (NCBI taxonomy): Eukaryota > Metazoa > Chordata > Actinopteri > Clupeiformes > Clupeidae > Alosa > Alosa pseudoharengus. The sequence continues at coordinate 18,445,138 of NW_027468576.1, read as the reverse complement.
TGTGTGTTTCAGCTCTGTGTGGAGGCCAGCGACTTCCTGAAGGAGCTACAAGTGAAACTGAACAACGTCATGGACGATCTAAGCAGAATCTTTGCCTCTGGGTTAGCAGTGTCCACTGTTCCGTCTGAATGTCCAGTTGTGTGGCAAATAGAGTACTTTAGGGATGTAATTTACTGACCAATGAGCCAACAGTTCCAATGACAGGAATCAATCAGTCCAAAGAGTATAGAAGTTACTTCTATACTCTTTGATCAGTCATCTAAACGTGTATTATGATAGAGAGATTATAATCATTGGGTATTGTTACATCATGCTGCAGCAATAGATTTCTTTCCCTGTATGCTTTAAATTGGCCATACTTCACCAGGAAAAGGGGATAAAATAAGGAAAATAAAAACACGAAGCATTTGCAGCAAACAAATGGTATTGATATCAGCCAATGGTCTTATGAGTACTCTGCAGCCAGCAGAGCTCCTCTAGTGCTCCAGATTTATAGTGTTTTCACTGTCTGTGCCATAGTGATTTCATGGCCGCTGTAAAAGTTAAATGATGCAATGCTAAGGAGCTGAAGTGGGTGACCTTTTTCTCCACCTCCACTCCCTGCTCTGCTCCGCTCTCTCAGCTTCCAGCCCCACATTGAGGAGTGTGTGAAGCAGATGGGCGATATCCTGGGCCAGGTGAAGGGGACGGGCAACGTGCCAGCCAGCGCCTGCAGCAGCGTAGCCCAGGATGCCGACAACGTGCTGCAGCCCATTATGGAGTTCCTGGACAGCAAGTGAGCACCCAGAGATAAACAGACACACACACACAGACAGAGACCAACTGCCTCGCTGTTTGTTGGTTCTCCAGATGTTTGAAAAAGGGAAATGCAATTTAGTTCCTTTTGCGAAATGGTACCTAAATTTTAAAAGCACCCTCTCTTAACTTGCCCAAGTGCCCTTTTGAGAAAAATGAAATTGAAAATCCAGGATCTTCTTTTTCATTATATTATATTATATTATATTATATGATATTATATTATATTATATTATATTATATTATATTATATTATATTATTGTCTTGAACCAAATTATTTAGTTGATATTATTTGGTGCAAAAATATTTGTGGACATGTCAGATCTTGTTAATTTTCAGTTCATTAAGCATTTACCTCCAAATGTCTTTTCATGCATGATGGGAACAAACCTTGTTTAAATTAATCATGATTCATGTCAGTATCTAAGCCTTGGAGTAAAGACTTCCTTCTGCCTCCTCTACACTCATACACACTCATACACACTCATACACACTCATACACACTCATACACATGCACCTGCAGGGTTTTGACAGCATCACTGTGTCTCTCCTTCCCCTCTCCCCTTCCCAGCCTGTCTTTGTTTGCTAAGATCTGTGAGAAGACGGTCCTGAAGCGCGTGCTGAAAGAACTGTGGAAGCTGGTCATGAACACCATGGAGAAGACCATCGTGTTGCCGCCACTGACCGACCAGACGGTGAGACGGCGCCTGTCCTTTAAATGCAACCCACTCATAGTCATGTATTTATTTATTTATTTATTTACTCTGTCACGACACTCAAAAGCTCTTGAAATACACCAGTCATATTGTTTGGTGGGAGCATGAAAGAGGCATTTCAAGCTGTGATACTTGTATTATGTTTTTAGTTTAATTGTGTTATATTATTCATTTGTATGTAATTATGAAGTGAAACCCCTCAATGTTATATACCTGATGTGTAATAATGTGTTATTTAGACAATTCTGTAGGCCACTGTGTTGAAACCAGTATAGTATAGCATGGATTGGGGTAGCTCTTTCAAATGAATTGAACCTCAATTGTCAAAATGTGAACAGGCAATATGCTGCTCATGGTCCGGACCCAATATGCTCATGATCCGGACCCCCTCCAACCAAATCCCCCTCCATTCCCAAATTGAAATGGACCGCGAGTGAAAGCAAAAGGGAGTGCACCATATCATCCTAACCCGTCTGCAGCTCAAGGCTGTTCTCCAGACCTGGGCTCTCAGCACCTCCTTAGTCCAAATGAGTTTAAATTCACTATTTCTCAATGGATTACTGATACAATTGGACCCTGCAATCAATATATCCCAGAATGCAACGCTGAGGTGCGATCAGAGACCAGCCTGGATTACAGACTGGCCTAATATTTCTGTTGTTTTTCCTTATATAACTGTTTTCATTTTGATTTGTTTTTTATTTCATTTTACAAAAAAAAGAGCCCCAAATCGTTCTACTCACAAAATCTTTTAGAAGATTGCACAGTTTGGCACAGTGAACTTAAACCTATTTATTTAAGTGCCAACCTTGTTCCTGCAAGGGCACATTCCCTAGCTATGATCCAGCTGCTATGTTACTAAATGAGAGGCTAGGCTAGCTTTCCCCATGTCCTGGGCCAGTGCACTGGGTTCCCATAAGGAGTCCCACTGCCCACCTGGCCTACCTGTGTGCCTGTGTGTGTGTTGATTCTGCTGTGACTGATCTGGGGCTCTTTACGGCTTCACTGACCCTTCTCTCCGATATCACATCCTGCTCCCACTGCTCTTCCACCACAGATGATTGTAAGTACGACACTCCTGCGTGTGTGTCTGTCTGTCCGCAGTTCGTTAGTGCCAGGTGGTCGACCCCCCCCCCCCCCCTGCTATATGTGGCTGCAAAATACCCCCCCCCCCCCGCCCCATCCCTCCATCCCCTCCTCTGGTCACTCTGTCTCTGTCTCTCTTTCTTTCTCTGCCTTCAGCTCTCTCTGGGACAGATGTATGTATCTTAGAGAGTGCAGCGCAAAAATGAGACTTGGCCTGTCCATAGAAAGTACATGTTACTAACTCAAGCTAACTTAACCCACAGTTGATAGCATAAGGAACACATATCAAAACACTTCATCTTTTACGCTGAATTTACTTAACCTACAACTGATCGAGTAAGCAAAGCATGCCACCACCCTTTAACTCTTAATTTGGCATAAAGCTCTTAACACTTGCAACTGGAAGGAATCAGGAAAGGAAGCACAGAACCACTGACCAACAGAGAAAAGAAACCAAAAGTTGACCATAATGACCAGGAAGTAGACAGGGCTCTAATTCTGCATCCGCTCTAAAAAATAGACCTGTTTGGCAAGCTATAACAAACATCAATGCAGTAGCAACCACATACAGGGAGATTGGATGAAATGAATAAGAGGTGGCAAGGCATAAAAAGACAAACCAAAAGGAGCAAATGAGCAAAACTAGTGCTTGGAATGCTACTGCTATTGGAATGCTAATGCTATTGCTGGACTGTTTCCCTGTGCGCACATCAAACATGCAGTCTAAATTACGACTGCTTTCAAAAGGAGGAAATATTTAATCAACGGAATACTTAATTAGCCGCGCGTTGTGCATCACATCTCCTCACATGTTATTTTTCCAAAAACTTTCCGAAATTTCCCAGAATCCTTCCATTAATGTATATGCATAAGTAGGGAAAGCACATTTTGTCCAATGGTTTCAAGAATATGTAGTTGGGTTATACATACCACACCACATTTTTAGGATCATGTCTTTTGCAACAAAATACCCCCTAAAACGGATGCTATCGTACATCTGCCTCTTTGTATTCTCCCTGTCTTCTTTCTCCTCAATCTCCTCCTTTCTTCTGTCTCCTCTCTATCTATCTATCTATCT